>NC_073410.1:15394540-15477040 GCF_028641065.1 Leucoraja erinaceus | reverse complement strand
TCCCGCTGAGTTACTCCAGCATGTTGTGTCTATCTTCTGTAGGTGGCGCTCGCTTTGTATATCTCGGGGAAGGAAACTCGTCGGCTTCTGGGCGACTCCAGAGCTGGGAGCGTTAAGACACCTTTTAGCTCAGGACACAATTGAAACTTTATTAAAAAAAAATACTGTCTGAAACACTGGCCAGCGGAACTTTGTTGAACCTTTCGAGGCATTAATTTAGTAGTGACTCGGAATAAAATGGCTCTTTGATCTTTTCCAAATGAGAGATTATTCGATACTTAATGTGTATGGTCGCCAGTACTGCTTATATTGAATTAATTTTACTACTTACTATTGCGACTCTTCTTGGAATAGAATCAATCGTCTGATTTCTTGGTGACAAATTATTTAATCTATCATCGCACTGCTTGTTTTCAAACGATTTCCCGTCATCGTGTGGTGGATATTGTAATTGAAATATTTTCTTCGCGGATTCCAAACCTCTACCCACCCAACCCTCCCCTCCAGCCCGCGTGCCCATCCACCAGCACCTCGCCCCACACACCTCCCTCCCTCCCCCTCCCTCTCCCTCCCCTCCGCCCCATTCCCATACTTCAAATAACATTTGAGTTAGCAAACAATTGGTGCTTTCACTACCGCGCGTGAAAGATGCCGGCCGGCAAGACAAAAAATCCTAATGTGAAGAATTTTACAGCCAACACTAACTAGTAACATGACAAACTTAAGGAAAACTTTCAGGGCATTCAAGTTTTGATTCGAAAAAAAAAAAAACATATTTCAAACATTGGGAAATTCAAATTTGTGCTCTGGATCAATTTTTTTAAATAAAATGTAATTAATAACTAATGTCAAGTAGAATAGACTGACTTTCGCTGTGAGTTAGTTGGGTGTAGCCAATTTGCAATAAAAGGAGATTTTTCTTTATCTGCGATTCTTCCCAGCTCCCGGGGAACAGCATGTAAAAGGGTATAAACTGCCTGTTATATGTCACCCCCTACTAAATGACAGGGAAGGTAGACAAAAATGCTGGAGAAACTCAGCGGGTGCAGCAGCATCTATGCAGCGAAGGAAATAGGCAACGTTTCGGGCCGAAACCCTTCTTCTGTCGCCATGTTAAACCAGGTCGTTCGAGTTGAATTTGTGCACATTCATTTGATCAACTCCTTAATAACTTCAATGTTATTAAAAGCTTGAAATGTTAAATCGACATTAAGCAGAGAAAATGGCCACTGTCACTTAAAGAGTCAAAACAAAACTGCAAATCGGAGCTGGAAGGGAACACGGATTCATACAGTGAACAAAAATAGGGACAGTTTAGTACAAGGTGTATTTTATCCCGTGGACAGCGGCGCTGTAGATTCATGTCTATCAGAAGCGAGGATAAGAGTGGACATATTCACCCCGCTGATTCCTCCAAAGTGTTGCTTTCCCCTGAATTTGATGCCTTGTATTAAAAATATCAATGTTCCCATCAGCCGCAACCACATAACAGTACCTCGTTATTCAAGGTAGAGTAGGTGGGATCCTGCACTGTGCATTATCTGCACATCAGTCAGATTCACCCTTGAGTTTTACTACCCCCAGCTCAGAAAACGCCAACTTTGTACAGAGTTGCGACCTTGTGATAGTGGTGCGAAACGGGAAATTAGTAATCAAAAGTAGCGCTAATACCCCTGAAATCATTCCAAGTAATAACAATCCAAGTTATACTGACTGTATGATAATATAATTGACAGTTTTAATTGCAGACTGCGAGGTTATTGATTCTGGCCGCAGTTTTGTGCAGGTATATTTTCTAAGCTAACAAAAAACTAAACGACCTGATGAAATGTAGAATGGACATCAAGTCTATTATTTGATGTGCGATTGTGCCGTGTCCCTTGGCATGGGAAGGGGTGGGGGAGAGTCCAAGGTTTTGGGGAGTAATGCTTGGATAATCCCGTTCTTCGCTCTTTCATGAACCTATTTCACAGGAAGCCCCCTCGAATCATTTACACTTCAAAGTGGTCCGCCGCCTCGTCCAGCGGAAATTAAAGAAAAATAAAGGTTTTGGGGAGGGAGGAGAGGGGAGGGGGAGTGTGTTTTCAGAGACCGAGATAGAGAGAGTAGTGTTATGGATCGCCTCGAATACCACCACCATTGGCAATTCATTTTATACACTGTCCAAAAGAGGCAAATCCCTTCGATTATCCGGTTTATTCACAGTGCCCTTGTCCCGCTCACTATTTAGCTCTATAATCGTGTTACGTGTAAATATATTGGCCCGATGTTGACGCCTCGTGATGTTTACACACCGGATTACCCTCGGCAATATCGTTGCCTTTGATCTGGATTTACGGGTCTTCTCAGCCGCAGAGCAAGTGCCAATGGGTTAAATGTTAAATGTACAATTTGACAGAAGACTGGGAGACTGGACTGGAAAGTTGTGTGTACATTTGATTACAATGATTTTGACTTGGCTTCAACTATAAATGAAGGGGGAAAACCGCACTGAACTTTCTTTCTTTTAGACAATAGACAATAGGTGCAGGAGTAGGCCATTCGGCCCTTCGACCCAGCACCGCCATTCAATGTGATCATGGCTGATCCTCCCAAATCAGTACCCCGTTCCTGCCTTCTCCCCATATCCCCTGACTCCGCTATTTTTAAGAGTCCTATCTAGCTCTTTCTTGAAAGCATCCAGAGAACCGGCACTCTCTGTGAGAAAAAGTGTTTCCTCGTCTCCGTTCTAAATGGCTTACCCCTTATTCCTAAACTTTGTGGCCCCTGGTTCTGGACTCCCCCAACATCGGGTACATGTTTCCTGCCTCTAGCGTGTCCAAGCCCTTAACAATCCTATATCTGTGGAATTGTCTGTGGAATTCTCTGCCTCAGAGGGCGGTGGAGGCAGGTTCTCCCGTTGCTTTCAAGAGAGAGCTAGATAGGGCTCTTAAAAATAGCGGAGTCAGGGGATATGGGGAGAAGGCAGGATCGGGGTATTGATTGGGGATGATCAGCCATGATCACATTGAATGGCGGTGCTGGCTCGAAGGGCCGAATGGCCTACTCCTGCACCTATTGTCTATTGTCTATTGCCTATTATATGTTTCAATGAGATGCCCTCTCATCCTTCTAAACTCCAGAGTGTACAAGCCCAGCTGCTCCATTCTCTCAGCATATGACAGTCCCGCCATTCCGGGAATTAACCTTGTAAACCTACGCTGCACTCCCTCAATAGCAAGAATTTTAAACGTTTTAGTCTGATTTTCCCCATTTCACCCTCGAATTGTCAGTACAGGACAAAGATAACCCCGGCAAACTGATGTGACGTGGAGAGACCAGTGCTCGAGGTTTAGTGGGCAATAGTGTACAGTTTAGTGTGTGGAATCTATGTGTGTAAGCAAATCAGACCTTCCTAGTAATGCTTTCTTATCAAGCGAAGTGTTTCAACGCTGCGCGCACAAGCGGTCAAGGAATGAGCGGAAAGAGGACAATTTGGGCCCTCAGTTTCTTTGCTGTGCTTGGCGTTGCCGGCTGACCGTATATAGGAGAAATTAAAGGCGTTCTACTATCAAGTGTAGTGGGTCTAATTTCACAGTCCGAAGAACATTTTGCCTGAAGGTACGATTTCTTCCCTCCCCTCCCCCATTTGTTTCCACCCTTCCTTATCTCTGACCCCTCCCAAAGATTTCTGCCTCTTTACCTTTCTGCGTGTGGCTGTGTGCACATTTCAATAAGGAGAAAGTAGGGGGATGAAATAAACCTTATATCCTACCCCCCCCCCCCCCCCTACCCCCCCCCCCCCCCCCCCTCCCGTTTTGAATGCTAATAGCGCTGGTGTAAAGGTACTTCACTGTTAACTTTTCTTTATACCGCCTTCTGGGGAGGGGGGGTGGGGGGGGGGGGGGGGTAGGGGACCCATTCCAATTTCAAGCCATGCGGGTTGACGCGGGTTACCTGGCCGGTGAGTATAGATCAAATGCACCTTATGTGAACTTGTTGGGCATTTATGTCTCTTTATAAACATTTACAATTCCCATGTCTAAATGTCCCAGTTTGAAAAGATCGCCTTCCGTGGCACAAACTTACAGGAAGAACAGAGATGGCGAGATTGATAGATTTGACTAACATTTAGTCCTGTTGGGGATTATACATGTGGTTTCTCTACACAAGGGATTGGACATAACCCGGAACGACTGGGTGAGCTTTCCTTCATACCAACGCACTATTTAGTTACATTTGCTAGCGTTGAACAGCAACAGTGTACATGGGCGTTTGCGTGTTTCAATACCGGTTTGTGCGCGCCCATTCCATTACACCCTCCGGTTTAAAGGTTAACAAGTCATGTTCGCCGAGGCAGTCACGACTTGTGTGAGATCTGAATACCTCAGGCACCTGTAGCGAAGGCACAAGGCACAGACACACACTAAAGATTATACAGGCTTTCGTACAAGGCGCGTATGGAAGCACAGTCTCTCTCTCTCTCACTCTCTCTTTCTCTCTCACCCCCCCCCCCCCCACCACCTCTCCTCTCTCTCTCCCCCCCCCCCCTCTCTCCAACTCCACCTCTCTCTCCCTCTCTCCGTCTCTCAAACACACACACACACACACACACACACACACACACACACACACACACACACACACACACACACACACACACACACACACACACACAGACATCCAAACCCACATGCTCAAGCAAATATTAGAAACAAGGAACTGCAGATGCTGTTTATAAAACAAGACACTAAGTGCTGGAGTAACTCAGTGGATCCGGCAGCATCTCTGGAGAACATGGATATGTCACGTTTCGGGTCGGGACCTTTCTTCAGTCCGAAACGTTACCTATTCCGTTTATCCAGAGGTGCTGCCTGACCCGCAGAGTTACTCCAGCAATCCGTGTCTTCTCTGCTCAAGCAGACATTAATAATAACAAGTACATGGATGACAGGTCTCACAATCTTGCACACACTCATATTAAGAAACACATATACACAAACATGCACACCTATATATTAGTACACCTATAGGTCTATATGTGTGTGTGTGTATCCACAGTGACTCCGAGGGCGAATTTTAAAAAAATGCCACACGTGTAGGTTTACACAGATAAGTAGAATTGTAGCTGGATTAAGAAACATGATACTAAACGCGTTTACTGTTTCCCACACAGGCCGGCAGGTACAAACAAACACACAGACAGTCAGGTGCATGAGTCTTCACTCTGATAAAGGGACGTCACACACACACACACACCACACACACACACACACACACACACACACACACACACACACACACACACACACACACACACACACACACACACACACACACACACACACACACACACACACACACACACACACACAGTGTCCGCCACTCTGAATGTACTTTACTATGAAAAGAATGCGAAGTTGGCCTATGATTATTCCGGGAATCTGAGTGTACACCTACCAAGTTTTACTTGAAATTTGAATTTGCTGATGGACTATTTTCTCTCTCTCCTGGGTGGGTGTTGAAAGAATGGAGAGAGAGGGAGAGACTCAAGTATCGAGTGGGGAAGCTTATGTCGTGCAAGGGAGCTCGGTAAAGAGGAAATAATGTTTTTAAGAAGGAACGGCAGATGCTAGAAAATCGAAGGTAGACAAAAGTGCTGGAGAAACTCAGCGGGTGCAGCAGCATCTATGGAGCGAATTGTCACCGATGGCTAAAAGTAATTCCAAATTAACTCCACTTAACCCGGTTGGGGATCGTGAATGTGGTTTCTTTACAGAAGCCACTGGCATAACCAAAAACAAGTGGGAGAACATGTGTTTATGCAAACGCACTAGTTGGTTGTAATTTGCTAACATTCACCAGCAAAGTGTAAATGTGACCACATTGAAGAACGAGGTCTTTTCAGTTGAAGTTGCATAGACAAGTGATCTCCCGAAAAAAGAGCAATAGGGTAAAAAATATAAAATATATAATCGGTGGGGGGTGGAGATGGGGGAGGGGGGGGGGGGGGGGGGGGGCTTTGAAAGAAACATCCGAATGTGAACAAGTGCAAGTTGTCCGCGTTCTATTTATCACCTGTGTTACACGCACAAAGGCTATTAAACAATGTGCCACTGATTTAAATCCCATTGTCCTAAATGCACTTTAACAAACACACATGGAAGGAAGAATGACAACCATTAGGGGGGAAATACAAACCATTTGTGGAATTATAGTCTATGTTTGGCTTTGAAATCATGTTTTTCCACTAACTCCGGGAGTACTGTTTTGGTTAGCAGATAATTGGTGGAAAATTGTAATATGGCAATTGATGCTCACACACAGATTACAGCCCCCCAAAAAAGAGTGTCGGCGCCTAATTAAAAGCCGTTTGAGCGAGTGACAGAAATCCATTGGTGTTTAGCATCAGCTGTTTAACTGTTTCTAGTGGCTGGCTTGGGCCACAAGCCCTATTCGGAGACCGGGCTTAATAGCTTGCAGCCTAGCCTGAGCAACCGGGCGGTCGGCGGGCGCGTTTTGACACTTTCCCCCAATCTGGCCAGGTGCGCTGTTACTCGGCGCACACTAGTCACAGCCCAGCTCCCAGTGGCGGAGGCGGCGTTAAAGCGATCGATGTGTTTAAGCCTCTGTACGACGTGCTGCCAATAGGTGTGAGTTTTGCCACAAAACTTCTCTCTGGTACAGTTATTGGAACATTTCATTGTATATAACCCGGTAAATATTGACGCGATGATTTACCGTTTAACGGGGTGGGACGGGGGGGAGGGGGGGGGGGGGGGGGGGGGGGGGGGAGAGGAGGTAAACGTGAACGGTTGCTATAAGGTGGTGTTTGCTTTAACAGTTGGGGGACGTTATGGAGGATAATTCATCCATTAATTAATACAAATTGATAATTTATAACAAATATTTTCATTATAAGCGGAATGTATTTGACAGCGCCGGGTGTTACATACTGAGCATGGTATTGTGTGATTGAAGTTTTGCAAAACGGCTGGGCAAATTTACAGCTGAATATTTAGTGTGTGCTGTCTTGTACCCGTTTAAAAAGTTACAAAGAGTGCCAGGAAAAGCCACCAACATTTGAACGGCCAAGCGCGCTTTATTTCCAGCGGTGGGCTTGTCAATCAATCACCTCTATCGATACATCAATCATTGTGTCAATTAATATATCATATTAGAAGCTGGCTGTGATTATCTATTTATTTGGCTGCATTTCTCTACGCGAGGCGGCGGCGATCGCGGGGAAGGCGCTCTGCGGGATTAAATTCAATTTCTTCGTTAGGGTTTAATCAGAATAATTGGTGTAATAGTGTCGCTTCGCCGTGCTTAGAATAATGGGAGTTGGGGACGCGGATCTCTCGCCCGGCCGCTGAGATTCGCAGAAGATGTGCCCTGTGTTTAAATCACATTTCTATGCATTTCTAACCAAACGCGTGGAGATTTTTTTAATATCCACACACAGAACGCTCTGCGCATTTCCAGATATCATATTCCCCGCTTTAGTGTTTAACGCCGAACGTTACATCCAGCAGGAAGGGATAAAAAGCCTGAGAGTATTCACCATTGAAAATAATTGCCACGCAGCTGTGACTTCGTATTTATTTAAAATTAATTAGCGTCACGTAACATCAACTCATCTCGGCTTTGCTTCATTGAAACGCAACATTTTTTTTTTAAACGTACCAGTATAGTTATATATTCGAGATTGTTAGTTTTGTTCCGGGCAGTGAATGACACCAATGCACGGTTTGAGGCAAAGTATTGGCGTTTTAAAGGCACGGGTTCGCGTTGAGAAAATAACTGCATTGTTTTAATGCGGTGCTTTTTAGACAATTTTATAAGAATTGCAAGACACCAGGCATTGGATTGCAGTGTGTGTTAAAATAGGCTGTTTGATGCGAGGGCCGTGTGGACAGATGAGACTGCATGACTTTACAATTCTCAACACATGATTATACAATGTATAGGAAGGAACTGCAGATGCTGGTTTACACCGAACATGGGCACAAAAATGCTGGAGTAACTTGGTGGGACGGGCAGCATCTCTGGAGAGAAGAAATGGGTGACGTTTCGGGTCGAGACCCTTCTTCAGACCTTCTATACAGTTATACAATATTCAGATTTAATGCAGTGCCTATATCTGCTTTAATGAACACACACACACACACACCGCCATAAATACTCGCACACATGTCTCTCAATGAATGGTGTGTTCATATTTATTTAGCTCCCCCTCTGTGGGATGTGGTGCATTCACGGGGGGTGGGGTGGGGGTGGGGGGGGGGGGGGGGGGGGGACATTTGGTGTGAAGTGAAGTTTAGATCTGCAGGAATCCCCACCTCGCCTGGCCTCTCTCCCTTTCCGCCACAGTAGACGGAGCGAGGCAAGCGCATCGGAAAGTGAAACAATCTCGACCGCGGCAGACTGGTCTGGGGAGCAACCTTACCTTAACGCTCCCACAAAACAGCAAAAACCCATTCACAAAAAAAAAAACCAGGACCCCGGCAACAAAACTGCCCCAATCTCCCAGGGAAAGGGGGCTGCCTGGCATTCGCTCTTCTGTTCCTGCAGCTTTATTTAAGCGGGGAAAAAACACAAGCAAACGGCGCTGACTAAAATCACAACTATCCCATCGCAAATAAACACAGGATTAGGGTTTGATAGTAATTCTCGGGATGTCGGATTGGCGTCAGTAGAAGTTGCATATTTATAACGAGTGTTCAACTAAGCCAGATGGACACTCGGTTTAATTGTACATTCGACACGATCGAAGATTGAGCGTTTTGCTTGTTTTGTGTTTTAATTTCCTCATTATTAATTAGATCATTACAGCGGCTTTGTACGGCCCGCTCTAATTTAACACGAAAATGGATCGGCCGGTGACCTACAACCGAAAATGCTTCGAAATTCTCTTCATCGTTCTCTAATGAAAAGTCTAGGTGACTTTCTGTTGCCTGTGTCTGACAGCGGCCGAGGGGTTAGTTTTATTCCTGCCGCCCTACCTATGGAGCTGAAACTCAGAGAGACGGAAGGGAATGAATCAGTCTATTTCCACCTGCGTTTTGATCTGTAATTAGTGAAAAGTAACTATTGTCAAAAGTTCGCCAAATAAATAAGAAAATAATGACTGTCCCAGGGCAAGAAAATTGTAACAACAAAACAGTCCATAGATGCGAACTGCAGGCTGAGGAGATTCATGCAATTTCAAAGTCAATTTTCAAGAAAGCAAAACACGTTGGAAAACATCAATTCTGAATAAAATCTCCGAAATATTTGGAAAATGAATGGACAATAAGAATTAACGTGCAGGTTCGGAATAAGTGCGTTCAAAGTTCAATATAGCGTTAAATAGAATTGTGATTAGTAAACGAATATCAAGTCAGCGCTGTTTAAAGGAAAATTAATCGGTTATACTGTACCGCCGTTTGCCCTTAAAATAAACAAAGGGGTCACAAACAGAGCTGCAAATCCCTTTAAACCGACCAAAACAACGGGTCTAATTTCATCGGCAGGCAGCGAGCTGCGTCAGGTAGTCTGTACACCCGCGGAGGTGTCAATGAGCCGGCGTTGGGCAAGTAAGGCCGCCAAGCCCAGCCGCGTTAGCTGCTTCTGCTGTGGTATTAACATGGACAGGCTGGACGAGCGCAGGTACCTGGCTGGCCCTGAATTGTAGCTCCAACTTTCCTGAATACAACAACCCCCATAGACTGAGAGAGAGGGAGGTAGAGAGGGAGAGAGCTAGAGAGCTAGAGAGAGAGAAAGAGGGAGGGAGAGAGAGAGAGATGAGAGGAAGAAGGAGAGATGGAGAGGGACACTGATGAGAAGGGGGGGGGGGAGGGTGGGGGAGGGAGAGAGAGAAGGGGAGAGAGAGAGAGAGAGAGAGAAGGGGAGAGAGAGAGAGAGAGAGAGAGAGAGAGGAGAGGGAGAGAGAGAGAGGGAGAGAGAGAGAGAGAGAGAGAGAGAGAGAGAGAGAGAGAGAGAGAGAGAGAGAGAGAGAGAGAGAGAGGGAGAGAGAGAGAGAGAGGGAGGGAGAGAGAGAAGAGAGAGAGAGAGAGAGAGAGAGAGAGAGGGGAGAGAGAGAGAGAGGGGAGAGAGGGAGAGAGAGAGAGAGAGAGGGAGAGAGAGAGGGAGAGGGAGAGAGAGAGAGAGAGAGAGAGAGAGAGAGAGAGAGAGAGGGAGGGAGAGGGAGAGAGGAGAGGGAGAGGGAGAGGGAGAGAGAGAGAGAGAGGGAGAGAGGGAGGGAGGGAGAGAGAGAGAGAGAGAGAGAGAGAGAGAGAGAGGGAGAGGGAGAGGGGAGAGAGGAGGGAGGGAGAGGGAGAGAGAGAGAGAGAGGGAGAGAGGGAGAGGGAGAGGGAGAGGGAAAGAGCGAGAAGCAAACACACCTCTCTAGCCCAGTTCAAATAAACAACTTGGCATGACGGCTCTGCCTACCTGATCGCCCTGTCCCGTGAGCCGTGCCGAGATTTGCTTAATGGTCTGTTTCCCGACGCACCCACTAAACCTTCGCGGGATGCTTTAACTTTCTGGCTGGTTTACTGCGCGCTTCTCTGCTCCTGCTGCTCTGGGATTCTTTCTCTCCCTTATTACTTGCGAAATTCCCCACCCCCTTCTCCCCACACCCCATGTGCCTAGTTTTTTTTTTCTTCTTAATATCCTCTCCCTCTACCTACGAGCCACCGAAAGTGAATGGTAAATACTCTAGACCAACGCTGCACTGTTGACGCGAATGGCTAAAACGGCAAGTTGTGATTTCGCACAGTGTCGTGTTATTAGTCCAGGGGTGCTATTGATTGACAAGTGGGGGGGGGGGGGGGGGGGGGGGGGGGCATTTGGAAGAAAAACTATCCAATTTCAAGAGGGCTCCTGGGCAAAGTATCAAAAGGAGGTAAGAGGTGGATGAGGCAGGATATATCCTTGTCCCTGTTACAATGCGAGGCACTTTAAATGCTTGTTGGTGGGCCAGCCTGTTTGGCAACTGTCTAAAAGTTATGGAAGGGAGGGGTGGAAAAGTCAAAGGTGAGGGGGTGCCTGGAGAATAATAACTTCAGTTAGTTCGCAGTATGGGACTCGCTATTTCCGCTTACCTTATTGAAAGAGGGCCACGACCTTATTGTCTGCGGGCCACGACCAACCTGCAGTTAAAGAGGATGCAATTTGCAACATGCTACAGACACACACACTCCCCAAATACAGAGGGAGCCAGCCACCCTTCCAGACCGAGCATTAATAACTTCTAGGATCAGAATTAGGCCATTCGGCCCATCAAGTCTACTCACAGCTGTATCTCATGGTATGACAATCGACAATAGACAATAGGTGCAGGAGTAGGCCATTCGGCCCTTCGAGGCAGCACCGCCATTCATGGCTGATCATCCCCAATCAGTACCCCGTTCCTGTCTTCTCCCCCATATCCCCTGACTCCGCTATCTTTAAGAGCCCTATCTAGCTCTCTCTCTGAAAGCATCCAGAGAACCTGAGGCAGAGAATTCCACACACTCAATACTTTGTGAGAAAAAGTGTTTCCTCGTCTCCGTTCTAAAGCAGTAGTATGTAGGCACCCTGCCCACCATTGAGATACTAAGCCCAATAGTCTAGTGGTTAGTTATAAGTTCATTGGTTCATTAGGAGTAGAATTGGCCCATCAAGTCTACTCCGCCATTCAGTCATGGCTGATCTATCTTTCCCTCTCAACCCCATTCTCCTGCCTTCTCCCCTTACGCCCTGACGCCCGCACTAATCACTCTGACTCCCCAGAGCCGCAGCGCCAACTCGTCAACAAGTTGGGCGAATAATACCAGTGATCATTAAACATAACCCGTTAATATATTTCCATTTGGAAAGAAACTGAGATCGACGCAGCAATTTGGCATTGAAAGGTCAAGTGAGCCTGATGGCCTGTGCCAATTGCAAAGATTCATGTTAATGGCTCCCGTCAGTCAGTGCAATGTAAAATAACATTCACCATCGGAATCAAAAGCTTGATCGAAACTAGAGTTTAGTATTTGAGTTGGGATCAAGATTCGTGGAGTGTGTTTCGGAGTTGGGCCCGGCGTTAGAGTTTGGTTGTTTTTAACGTTGGAGTTTGTGTTAATTAGTTAGAGGGTGGTGAATCTATGGACGGCTGTGGAGGGCGACAATTGATATTTTTAAGGCGGAGATGGATACATTCTTAGGTAGACAAAAATGCTGGAGAAACTCAGCGGGTGCAGCGGCATCTATGGAGCGAAGGATATAGGCAACGTTTCGGGCCGAAACCCGTCAGACATTCTTGATTAGTACGGGTAATGGGGAGAAGGCAGGAGAATAGTGAAAGATATACATCAGCCATGGTTGGATGGCGGAGTAGACTTGATGGGCCGAACGGCCCAATTCTGCTCCTAGATAAGCCCATGAGGCAGCGTTAGGGCGGTGATGAAGAATGAGGATTGAAGGTATTTGGGGTTGCAGGGGTTAGATTTCCACAGGGGTTTGTGGGTGGAATTTGTGTTAGGGGCGGCGTTGTTGTCAGATCAGCCTGAAGAAGGGTCCCGAACCCAATCGTCACCTATCCATGTTCCACAGAGATGCAGCGTGACCCGCTTTGTCACTCCAGCATTTTGTGTCCTTTTGTGTGCTCTTGTGTTATTTATGGGCATGTGACACTCAATAGTGATGTGATGTGTGTGGGACAAGAGAACGCGTTTGTTATTCCCAGCGATTTGAGGACAGGTTCGCGGTTTATTAGATAATTGGCAAACTATATTTGTCCATTTATTTACGCTTGTGTTTTCTGTGCTTATATTCTCGTGGTGTGGTTGTGTTAGAACAAGGGAGGCGGATGGAGTTAGGGTCGGGATTAGGGATTAGGGATGGCGTTGGTATGGTGTAGAGTCAGAATGCCTAGGTTGGTGTTAGCCTTGCGTAAGGTACTAGCTAGGTATTGGATTTAAATTTGACGCGATAGCTCGATAGGTTTCTAAGGGTTAGGCTTGGCCAAACCTTTGGCCACTAGAGATGAAACAATCAAACGTCCTCCTCGTTTGTAGACGTGACATTATTTTTGTACGTTTTAGGAAGTTTGCTTGTAGCAGTCTTGATGGGCCATCACTCCTGAAGTGAGATTATTGATCCCTGCCCTTTGTAACAACACTCGCCGCCGCACAGATAGATGTAATATCGCCCCGAAACCCATCCATCCATCTTATCGAAAAGTGACAACGAATGTCAGTACGTGAAGGGTTAAAGTTCATCGCTTCTCCTTCCCATCTGGGCCAAGTTTCCGACGTAAAACGAATATCAGGCAGAATGTGAAAACCGATAAACGTGGCCGCGTATAATATGGACACAAACCCCAATAAATGTGATAAAGGGAATTCGAGGGGGGAAGATGAAACGAAACAAACGTTGACATTAATTTAAATTTAAAAAATAAATTACAAATGAATTTTAAAGAATCTTGGGAAGGTGTGTTATTTTTCTGTTTAGAAGTCATATGTGTGGATTGGCCGTTCGGGGATGGTGCTGCCTTCCCTTCAGTTCAAAATTCACTGAGAGTTCAGGGGACGGTCGCGGTCATTTCTCTTCTTTTAGTTCAGCTGGTTTATCCTCAGCTGGTAGATGGACTGGCCATCTGCATATTGTGGCTTGTCTGTTCCCTACAACAGCTACAACAGAAACGACTGTGTGGCTTTTGGGGAGGAAGCGGCACCGCCGCAGCTGAGGGAGCAGTGAGCGGGTTCAGAGCTCATCTTAAAACCGGAGTTTTAAGTCGCAGCCCTTCACAAATCGTTCCAACTCGCGCACTTTGTGAGCAATTTGATGTTTTTTCACAAATCTGCACCACACATTAGAAAGCGAATGCAGGAAGTTGCAAATGAAATTGACGATGAAGAAATCATTTTTCTCCTTGTTTTATATGACAGCGAGGGCTGACAAATACACTTTCTCTGCCTCTGTTTAAGAACATTCGTTAATATCAGCGCCCAGTTGGAATAGCTGTTTGTTGCCCCGCTAGTCGCTGTTATTATTGTTTAAAACTAGATTTTTGATGGCCAACAATAACGTGGGCAACTGGAGAGAACTCTAGAAACGACATCAACACTTATTATCCAGATCAACTTTATATATAACGTTGTTAAAATCGCCGTTCTAACTTCACTGACGGTATATAAATTAAAATATTACACAATAAGTACAGACTCCCTGACACTAGCGTTTCGCCCATTCCTACCACCAATTCCATTTATAATTCCCAACGAAATTGGCCGAGTGGAATATTTCGGATTCCGAGTATTTCCAGAAAGCGGTTGGCGCTGACTGACTCCTTCGGAAAAGTCAAAGAAGGTTACGCTTCTATCAAGGAATCAAGTAGATAATACAACATCGGACCACACATACGCACACACACCGACGCACCCACACACACACAGACAAGCTGCAAATATGCACAGAAACGCAAGTGTAAATAATTGGACAAATATAGTTTGCCAACGATCTAATAATCTCTAACACCTGGCGATAAACCGGCTCAGCACAACATTTATAGAGTCTATTCACATAATGTACACACAGAGCCTCTATGCATACATATAGACTCTATGGATTTCACATTCTACATCATTTTACATGACTTACATTTACTTACTTTGTAATTGCTATATATACAGTAATGTATAGTACACATATATATATGTGTACTATATATTGTTATGTATAGTTAAAGGCTCCCTCATATATATATATATATATATATATATATGTATGTATATGTGTGTGTGTGTGTGTGTGTGTGTGTGTGTGTGTGTGTGTGTGTGTGTGTGTGTGTGTGTGTGTGTGTGTGTGTGTGTGTGTGTGTGTGTGTGTGTGTGTGTGTGTGTGACAATCTATTACCATATGTGTAGTAATATATAGTACATATATACACACATACTATATATTGGCCTCTATAAATACTATATATTTTACTTACTTTGTAATTACTGTATATAGCAATATATAATACACTGTATATACTATATGCATATATATATATAGTATATATAGTATTTATGTGTATATATGGTAATATAGACACAAAGTGCTGGGGTAACTCATACAATAGTATATAGCACATATATATTGTGCTCTCTCTATATATTATATATATTACTTTGTAATTACTATATATATTGGTGGGTGTGTATACATATATATGCACATACACATATATATGTATACATATACATATATAGCAATTACAATGTTATATATATCACTATATGGTACATGTATCATAGAAACATAGAAACATAGAAATTAGGTGCAGGAGTAGGCCATTCGGCCCTTCGAGCCTGCACCGCCATTCAATATGATCATGGCTGATCATCCAACTCAGTATCCCGTACCTGCCTTCTCTCCATACCCTCTGGTCCCCTTAGCCACAAGGGCCACATCTAACTCCCTCTTAAAAATAGTATCTATTTGTACTAAATTACATTTTACAATGCAATTATTATATTACAGAGTAAGTTACGTATATTGGTCTCATCAAACATAAGGTTTAGCACAACACGCTACCAAACCCAGTTGTGGAGACATTGGTAAAGTTGTCTCGTTGTAGGACACTGATCTCTCTTTGTATTCTGGATTCTAAATCATGTATTGTGTTTTTGTATATAATTTATGATGCTCTTATAAGTAATTTTACTAAGCTTTTATATGAATTTTACGGTGTTTTATATGCAATGTATTTTTTGTAATGTCGTCTCTTGTCTGGACCTTCAGTCTGAAATAAAAAAAAGTTTAATAAAAAAAAATATATAATATATTGAGAGCAATATATAGTACATGTAGATATGAGTATTGTATTTTACTTTGTATATATACATAGTAAGTTGTATATATAATGTATATAGAAAGTGTACTATAAAGTACATGTATATGTGTGCACCGTATAACATTTTACTTTATAATTATTATATATTCAGGTAAGTAGAATGCAAATTATGGGAATATAATCTGGATATGTTTGTGTGTGGGCATTTGTGTGGGTTTTGCGTGAATCCGGTACAGTTTAAATGCGAGGTGACAATCTGAAAGCGGTTCCGTTCCCACAGCATCCATACTGTGAACCCGCTGAATGATGAACCAACACAAGTGCCCGCAGGCCGGCAAATTATTAACGAAATATTAGCATACGATTTGCAATTTAATCAAGGATTATTGTCACACGGTAAACCTGATGTGTGGAACGTGATACGTTTAATTCAGCTGCGGTGGTTGTAGACGGGAATTAAAAGTATTGCCAACATTACTCACAGCGAGCTGGTCAGAATCTTACCCATGTAAATATAAATTTACCGGAAAACTAAGCTACGAAATACATTCATCTTGTGTCTGATTGAATTTGCCATTTTGAAACCATTCATTATTTTCATGGAATAGAGGTTTAAAAATCACACTGACTTGTCTTTCAAAATGAATATATTGACCATAACATAATGTTGAGAAGTTTTTTGTTACTGTGACATTACATAGTAATATTTTCCACATATCAATTTTAACTGTTTCTATTAAACATTTTCCTCGTGTAAATTGTTATCTATTGTGGTCAAAATATGAATCACGCGGCGATTTCTTGTCAAGTGCCTAAACAGAGTTTTATACCTAAAGTGATAATACGGATGTGTGCTGCTAATTCCAGTCTGCGGCCACACGGGGCAGCGTTATTATTACAAGCGTCGACTCTGTGTTGAAGTTACTGTTCAATGTTGCTTCAGGTCCCAGCTCGGCCAGGATATCACTCACTCACTCGCTCGCTCACTCAGCGGTTTGGCGAGGGCGGACAGCATAGAAACACCACACACCTGCACAGGTGAACTCGCAGAGGAGCCGAGGTGCCGCCTCCGTGACACCGTGACCACCGCCCCCCCCCCCCCTCTCTCTTCCTAAACAACTGCGAACTTTGAAGCTCAAAACTTCGTGAGCGAGAGAGAGAGAGAGAGCACCGCTGTTGTGTGTTGTGTGATTCGAGTTGATACCTCATTAACTCGCCTTGGCCTTGCACCGGGCTGACTTGGTTCTGCGCGGCTTCACCTGGCCTTCGACATCGGCTGAGAGCGGTCTGGAGCCGGGGTAGCTGGAGAGAGGGGAGGTGGGAAATTACATACCTTTAGAAAAGAGACGAGAAGGAATTTATTTAGTCAGAGGGCGGTGAATCTGTGGAATTCATTGCCACAGACGGCTGTGGAAGCCAAGTCATTGGATATTTTTAAGGCGGATAGATAGATTATAGATAGATAATTGATAGATTATTGATTAATAAGGGGTTATGGGGAGAAGGCAGGAGAATGGGGTTGAGAGGGAAAGATAGATCAGCCATGATTGAATGGCGGAGTAAACCTTATGGGCCGAATGGCCTAAATACGCCCCTACTACTTATGAACTAGTGAACTAAGGAGAGGCGCAGAAAAGTTGCGTCCACAGATTGTACGTGGGGTTTGAAACGACTTCACTCCCCGACGCTGGCTCCCCTCTCTCTCTCTCTCTCTCTCTGTGCCTATTTTTGATCGTGTTTCCCTCAGTGCCGCTTTCTTCCCAGCAAAGCACCCCGCCACTTTGGTAAAGAGCCGCTGATTTAAGTTTACTGACACGGGGAGAGAATCCAATCTCGGCGCGGCACCTCCACTCTCCCGTGAGTGCGTTCCAGTCATACGGGTGGTTAGCTGAGATGGGAAAGCTTGCTCTTCGGGATAGCTTTGAGGAAGGGAGAGAGAGGGAGAGGGAGGGGAGAGGAGAGAGAGAGAGAGAGAGAGAGAGAGAGAAGAGAGAGAGAGAGAGAGAGAGAGAGAGAGAGAGAGGGGGGAGAGGGAGAGAGAGAGAGTGGAGACACACAAAGACACACTCACAGACACACACACATACACACACACACACACACACAGACACACACACACACACACACACACACACACACACACACACACACACACACACACACACACACACAACAACAACAAAACGCCTGTATGTTTGGCAGAAGCGAGCACTGGAGATTTCGTTTTACTTTTCACATCCCACCGAATCACACCGATGACACTGACCGGTGAGATGATGTGTTGGGGGGCAAAATAAGGATTATATTCACGAGAAGGGATGAATTTGGGCGTTCAGTGCGTTTTATTCGTTTGAAACAAGACTGTATCAAAAATAAAAGCGACTGATTATCATTAGCGATGAGATAGGAGTTTAAAAATGTGTAGGCAGGAACTACAGATGCTGGTTTAAACTGAAGATAGACACAAAAAGCTGTAGACTAACTCGATTTCACCCAGACTACAGCTAACAATGGCCTGTTTCCTTTATCGCCGTTACTTTTTTGCACATCTTTCATTCATTAGTTCTATCTCTCTCTATATCACCGTCTATATCTCTCGTTTCTCTTTCAGACTGAGTCTGAAGAAGAGTCTCGTCCCGAAACGTCACCGATTCCTTCTCTCCAGAGATGCTGCCCGTCCCGCTGAGTTACTCCAGCACTTTGTCTACCCAAGGAGTTTGCAAAGATTGCGACAATTAGTAAAGCAGCACACGTATGCTCTCGTTCATTTAATATGTAAATATATGTTCAAAACGGCCTTGCCCTGTAGTAATTAATAGCGGGCCCTATCTAATTTTGATTTTGTAACGGTTTTGTTAATGAGAAAGCGGGCCCGTTAATAATGTATTCGCTGCAGAATGAAAGTCCAGTCACTCACAGATGCATCATATTGCAGATATAATATTCTCATGTAGCCCCAGTCTCAGAAATCATATCGCCGGCGCGTTAAAGTTTGCGTTTGTCTTGTGTGCGGATGAATGCATTATATTTTATTGTCAAATGGGACAAGTCACGGAGATGTTCCTTGTTTTGCTTCCCCAATGTATGCAAATAATCGGCACAATATCAGTCGATATATTTAAGGCAGAGATAGATAGATTCTTCCTTCGCTCCATAGATGCTGCTGCACCCGCTGAGTTTCTCCAGCACTTTAGTCTACCTTAGTTAGGTTCTTGGTTAGTACAGGTGTCAGAGGTTATGGGGAGAAGTCAGGAGAATGGGGTTAGGAGAGAGATAGATCAGATTGAATGGCGGAGTAGACTTGATGGGCCGAATGACCCAATTCTACTCGTATTCCTTATATAAAGGGCGCAGACAATGTTACAAGATATTCAGTTGTACACAAACCATTCAATTTGTAACGAGAAAGTAATTTGTTTCTCTCTTTCCCTGTTTAGTTCCTCGACTTTGAACGTCCAGAATACGACGTAGATCGATTTTCTCAATGGGATGAAATTCATCTTGTGTAACAAATCCAAGCTGCTGGGAGGACTAAGATCAAACTGTGAAGCCCCTACTTTTCAAGCTGGATTGGCCAGCTGAACGAAACTCGGAGAAAGTACTCAGAGAAACAAGGAACTGCAGATGCCGGAATCCTGAGCAAAATGCAAAGTGTTGGAGAAACGGAACGGATCAGGCAGCAGCATCTTCGGAGAGAATGGTCCTGACCCGAAATGCGGCCTGTCCAACTGATAGATACCGCCGGACCCGTTGAGTTCCTCCACAACTTTGTGTTTTGCTCAGATAAAGTATACAAATCGTTAATTTTAAAAGCGAAACTGTCAAACTGTATAAAGCAGACAACATTACTGAACACGGCGGTGATCAATAAATCGTTGATTTTGGGATCAATGTATTGCTGTTTTCGAACTTTGTAAAGTGTTCTCGTGAATTATTGTATTAGCCGTAAGTATTTCGCGGGGGGGGTTGTTCTTGTGTGTATACAATCACGAGAGGAATAGATCGAGTGAATGCACAGAGTATTTTGCCCAGAGTAGGAGAATCGAGAAGCAGAGGATATGGG
Organism: Leucoraja erinaceus; assembly: GCF_028641065.1. Taxonomy (NCBI): domain Eukaryota; kingdom Metazoa; phylum Chordata; class Chondrichthyes; order Rajiformes; family Rajidae; genus Leucoraja; species Leucoraja erinaceus. The sequence continues at coordinate 15,457,202 of NC_073410.1, read as the reverse complement.
TGTGAGGTGAGGAGGGGGAGGTATTTAATAGGCAACCGAGGGGTAACTTTTTTCCACAAAGGGTTGGTGCGTGCATTTAACACGCTGCCGGAGGAGGTCGTTGAGGCAGGTACTAACTTAACGTTTAAGAAACAATTAGACAGTAACATGGATAGGACAGGTTTAGAGGAATATGGGCCAAACGCAGGCAGGTGGGACTAGTGTCGATGGGACATGTTGGGCGCTATGGGCAAGTTGGGCCGAAGGGCCTGTTTCCACGCTGTAAGACTTTATGATGCTGATGTTAAAATGCGAGTTAGCTGGAGAGTTTTACATGGCACCGCATGCCGGATGCTTCCCACACAGTGTGCCCGGAAGATCAACACTTTTTTTTCCGCCCACCGAAATCCCCCTCGGCAGAAACCGGACCCGTAATTTTCAACTCGTTTAACGGAATCTAGACACTTAAACGACTGCGTAGAAAGGAACTGCAGATAGACACAAAATGCTGGAGTAACTCAGCGAGACGGGCAGCACATCTGATAAAGGGGTTGGGTGACGTTTCGGGTCGAGACCCTTCTTTAGCCGCTGATATCCCTCAGCACACGCCCAATGCTCATCTGACACCAAGAGACAGAAAGCAACATCCTTTTCCTAATCTAGCAAGCAACACAGTTAAACTTCGCGGACATTAGTACATCGTGGGAGAAGCAAATGACTCGCCCGCGTTGGAGAAGAATAATTTAAGAAGTTACACCGAAGTATTTAACATCGGGACAGCCACAACATTATCCCCCCCAAACCACACACACAGACACATATCCTATTTGTGAGATTCTTTGCACTGTAAACTCAGAAGCTAGTCACAGACACATTCTGCCCAACAAATACTATGCGTTGTTGTGCTGGACTCCTGTCCAAATATTTGATGCCCCTCGGACTATCTTTGATCGGACTTTGCTGGCTTTACCTTGCACTGGACGTTATCCCCTTATCGTGTATCTGGATCGATTGTTAGCCATGCGCGCTGTCTCTCTGCTGACAGGTTAGCACACAACACACACGCTTTTCACTGTACCCCACTACACGTGATGAATAAACTCATCTAAAACTAAAAACTAATACAGACACGAAGCGCTAACACAGAGTAACTCAGCGGGTCAGGCAGAATCTCTGGACAAAAACGACGGGTGGTAATTTAGGTCGGGAACATCGTCCAACAGCCATTGACCACATTGAACCAACATTATATCCCACGCTCATTAAAACGCATAATCAATTCCTCCTAACTCAAAAGAAAAACCAGCTTCCCCACCCTCAACTATTTCATTTCTGCTTAGGCGCTCAATATTTGATCAACAGTGTCCTTTGGTCAACCCCGCTCATTATATTAATATTTCCCAGTGATTTCTATTCACTTATACAACTATAACGGGGTCTGATATATAGCTATCGAGCGGGTGGTCCACGGCGCCGTCTTTTCATATTAATTTACCTTCAAATGAGAATTGAAGTTTTCATATATTTAATTCAATAATCCACGAGCGAGTGCGTGTGTGTTTGTGTGTGTGTGTGTATGTGAGAGTGTGTGTTTCACGGAGAATTTCGGATGATTGCTAATTGCATTGTCCTGCCCAGGTCATTGATTTCATGTTACTGTACCGAGATTCTGCCTGACATGAAATATTAGCAGCAAAAACGCCACTCAGCTATTTAAGCATGCAACACATTGTAGATTACCGCGGTTTTTATGGCCCAGAACGGAAGATGTCACGCATGTAGCCTATGTTACAGTAGGAAACGGCTCAACGAAGCACTTCGGTTCCAGTTCTATTTAAATGAATGTGCACAGCAGTAAAAATAGGAATGAAGATAAATGCTCCCTGCATCAAACTTGTATGAGTTTTAAACCCCAAAGTCATAATAATTAATACTTCGATTAGTAATGACTATTTGGGTACTTTCCGCGCACACGCTGTTACCATATCAGTGCCTATTAAACCCAAGTCAATATTTAAACAGAAAATAGGGTAAGTACAGCGCGGAATAAAGAACCAAATGTGTATGCTATAAATACCAATGTGTAAGCTATAAAATGTTATTTACTTGTTTATATGAGTTTAGACATTTTTTGCATTATTCTTAAAACTTCGTGAATTCGACTTAAAAAAACCCCATATCCTACAAGGCGACGCATTCATCACCACAGTCATTGTTGCAAAAACACGAATCACTTCCAATTATTTGTCAATTTTGGCTTATTAATCTTAATTTGCAAACGCCGACGTTGGATATTCATGCATTCTCTGCGTTTCAGGATTTACGCCCGAGACTTATATTCAAAAGGGGTATCTGTTCCACTGATTGCAGTAAAAACAGATTCGCAACCAGCTGAATGTTTGCAGCGGTGATCTATATTCTATGTCAGTCACCGCCGTGTGCATATTTTTTGGAAATTCGCGGATTGACATTCGGATTGAAGTTCAATTTCAATGGACGTTGCCTCCAAAACCCAAAGCCAGACCAATGGCCTATTCACTGCCGGGCAGAGTGGAAACAAATATAGTCCAACGTAGTCCCAGGAGTAGTGAGGAAATATACCGTTGCCATAAGCCCTTTTTATGTTGAATTTCATTGCATTCCCCGTTTTTATTGCAAAGAGATTACTTATGTTTTATACGTTATTGGGACTGTTAATGTTCCTGCATATAGGTTTTACAAGCCCCTCTTTGGGATTTTGTGTTCTTCCGCCTCGTTAATTTCAATGGGAGCTCGCTTTAATGGGATGGTCTCTCCAAACTGAATCTATACGTGTTGGGGAGACAATCTATATCTCACGTGGGTTCAGGATCGCCGTCACCCTCGGCGGGGCGGCTATCCATACAATTTTCAGAACATGGCACCCATACAGAACATCTTTCGTGACCTAGTCTGAAGAAAAGTCACGACCCCAAATGCCACCCTCCTTTCTTTCCTACAGAGATGTTGCCTGACCCACTGAGTTGAGCCTATATTTAGAACTCATTGTTGAGGAGAATGGGGTTAAGGGGGAGAGATAGATCAGCCATGGTTGAATGGCGGAGTGGACTCGATGGACCGAATGGCCTAATTCTGCTTCTCGAACTTACGAACTCATGAACTTATCACGTTTTACTTATATCTGAAGTTGTCGGGGCTTTCGAGCCACACCCGTTAAAACATTTCAACTTTTTATAAAGACCGTTTCAAAAGAAATCTTTTTAGTTTCCCGACTCTGGTGATAACTTATGACTGTTTCTCTTCTGTAACTGTCTCACCGGAAAAGTGAAAATCTGCCCGCTACTCCAAAAATCCTTCCTCTGTGAAGAAACATGGAACTGCAGATGCTGTTTGAACAAGGGAAGACACAAACTGCAGGAGTAACTCAGCGTGTCATGCTGCATCTTTGGAGAACATGGATATGTGACGTTTCGTGTTGGCACCCTGTCTAAATAAGGACCTCGACCCGAACCGTTGTCTATCCATGCCACCCAGAGATGCTGTCTGAGCGTTGAGTTACTCCAGCACTTAGTGTGAACCTTGTTATATGTTGTAATCTTCTTACGTTATTCTTGATGGTCTCTTAATGAGTGGTATACTTTGAAAAAAAACGACTCAACGGTGGCTGATATCAGGGCGACAGGATAGCTGTACAGAAGGAAATGTACTGTATCACATTGAATGCGATAGTGAGTACAATTCAGAATTAAATGGTGTTCTTTTAGGAAGGAGATGAGGAGAAATTGATTTAGTCAGAGGGTGGTGAATCTATGGAATTCTTTGCCACAAAAGGCTGTGGAGGCCAAGTCAGTGGATATTTTTAAGTCACGGAGAGATAGATTCTTGATTAGTGCGGGTGTCAGGGGTTATGGGGGAAGGCAGGAGAATGGGGTTAGGTGGAGAAATAGATCAGCCATGATTGAATGGCAGAGTAGACTTGATGGGCCGAATGGCCTAATTCTACTGCTATCACCTATGACCTTATAACCTTGTGACATGACAAAACTCTCGCTTTCAGGGAAAACAAAGAATATTTTGAACTCCACTTTCAAGGGCACATTCACCAAGTTCCATCAAAGCCCATGTTAATTTCCAAACAAATAACCATTGGGTTTCATTGCCTTACTGACATGCAGTTTAATGACAGAATAAAACTCTGCATGTCACATTTACTATGTTTAGGCAGGACTGCAGATGCTGGTTTAGACTGAAGATGGACACAAAAAGCTGGAGTAAAGGTCTCTCAACCCAAAAGACACCTATTCCTTTTCTCCAGTGATGCTGCCTGATCCGCTGAGTTACTCCAGCATTTTGTACCTATCTTCAGTTTAAACCAGCATCTGCAGTTCCTTCCTGCACAATTAATAAAAACAAGTCTAAAAGGTGTTGTTCAGGAGGTGATCTTGGTGTTCCATTACTGAGGGAGGATTAGGGTTGTGTCGGTCAGTTTGAGAACAAGTCCAAAAGCAGCTAATGGTGGTGGTATGGGCCTTCTGTAGCCTCTACCCAACAATAGCACTGAAAAGAGGGCACAGCCTGATGGTTTGGATCCGTAATTTCTTGAGGTCCTCTGAGGGAGCGCTGTACGTATGTGTATATGTATGTATTGTTAGATCTATGTACCACCAGAGTTGTTTTTAAATGTGCTTTAGAAATAAAATTGACTTCAAATTTGTTTTCTTAACTATGGTCTGATAAAGGCAAAAAAACTTATACTCAAATTTTGGAAAAATGCACCCACCCCAACAGTTAAAATGTGGATCACAAGCATGTCCGAAATGTTACATCTCGAAGATATGAGATTCGTCCTAGCAGGAAAATCAGAACAATTCCTAAAGATATGGTCTCCTTTCATCGATTTGTTACAAGTATAATACGGTGCAACACAACTCTGGAAATTAACCGTTTCCAAACTGGGTGAGGGGTGTGGAAAGATATGAAGTAGGTATATTCCTTTTCTTTTCTGTTCTGTTTCTCTTTTTTTCTTTCTTGTTTTTCCTTTCTGTCTCTCTCTTTTTTCTCCTACATCTTTATGGGCTCTGTTTTCTTTATCGATCCACAAACTACTAATTGTTAACTTTCGGGGGCCTACACATCACTACTTTTCTTCATCTTTTCTTTATTTCTTCTTACTTTTGTTATTTGTCTATTGTTAAATTAAAAACAAGAAGTTGTACATGAAATGTATTATGTTATATGCCATGGTTTATACAACTGTACATGGCTTCTAATAAAAATATTTTAATAAATAAATAAATAAATAAATAAATAAATAAATAAATAAATAAATAAATAAATAAAATTGATTTGACTTGACTTGATGATAGATGCCATCTAGTCTTACCACAACTAGGGAGTGGTCCTGAACTACTATCTAGCCCATTGGGGTGGAAGATTGCAACCTTCACGTGTTTCGACTAATGCAATCAACTCGACGTGCACAAACGGAAGATCAAATAGAACAAGTTGTCCTACAACTTTAGGCTGTGCACGCCACACGCAAGAAGAAGAAGGAGTAAACATGACACTAAACTAAACTAAACTAAACTAAACTAAGCTAAACTAAACTAAACTAAACTAAACTAAACTAAACTAAACTAAACTAAACTAAACTAAACTAAACTAAACTAAACTAAACTAAACTAAACTAAACTAAACTAAACTAAACCTTCTTGAAGCTGCTACTTGCCTGGATGTTTTCAATGAAGGGTAGGGCTATCACTGGGATGGGTCTGGCTTCATTATAGTTACCACACTAAATTGCCAAGCTAAAGGGGGTATAACTAAACATCAACAGTCTCATTGTAGAAGTCCTTGCATTGTGGGGAGTGGTGCAGGTAACATTTTGTAGGGAAACCAGGCATGGTCGAGATATGGACCCCCAATCAGTCACATCTTGGGATATTATCTCTGAACCCTTGTAGCTACACAGTCTGTGTTAAATGATTAAGCAGCATCGATATTGAGTTTCAGTTAAACAGGACATGCCACATGTTTATCTCCTGGTTAATCTGTATACAGGATTTTTAATGAGAAATGCTGCTCTTTTCAGCATCGTGCTCTCGTATCAGGACACCATTCCACGTTTCCTTCATATCCACAAACCTTTACAATCCTATAATATTCCACCATGATCCATAAGCAGGATAATATACTTGAAGTAGACCTTGGCATGGCCCCAACAACTCTCACTAGCTTCTACAGATGTGCCATGGGAAGCATTTTATTGGGATGCATCACAGCATGGTTTGGCAACAGACCATCCATCCTCTCTTCCATTGACTCCATCCACAATCGGCAAGGCCACCAGCATAATCAAGGACCAGTCTCACCCTGGCCACTCCTGCTTCTCCTCTCTCCCATCAGGCAAGAGGTACAGAAGTGTGAAAACGCACACCTCCAGATTCAGGGACAGTTTCTTCCCAGCTGTTATCAGGCAACTGAACCATCCTTTCACCGGCTAGCGAGCAGCCCTGAGCTCCCATCTACCTCATTGGAGACCTTTGAGCTATCTTTAATCAGACTTTATCTTGCATTAAATGTTGTATCCTTCTGTCCACTATGGACGGCTTGATTGTAATCATATATAGTCTTTCCTTTGACTGGATAGCACGCAACAAAAAGCTTTTCGGTAGACGTAACAGTAATTAACTGAATGAATCAAGTGGCCATGTGATTATGTGGGTCAATGTGGCAGCAATTTTCACAAAGCATGATTCCTCCAGCAGCTAATGAAGACAGGAGAAGATAATATGTTTTCCTGTTGGCATGATGTGCTTGAGAGGGAATGTGGTCCAGTACGCTGGAAGAACTCCCTGTTCTGTTTTCATCCACCCAGATAGGGAAGCAGGGAAGTTTTCAGCTCAACGTCTTATCTGAAGGAACACTGAATCTTACAATTATAGAAAACTGCGTAAGGAAATCACCCAGCCCTTTCATCTTGTGCTGGGCTGCTGACAGAAAAAATACCTGAAGCTAACATGCACAATCATCTAAGCAGCTTTGGTGGTTTGCACATGGAGTATGGGAGAATATGTATGGGTGAGATCAACAACATATAGTGTAGCGGGTACCTGACAGCAATTATAACCAGATACCCATCGAATGAACAAAATTATTTATTTAAAAATGCTAATTTTATAATTGCTATTTATTTAATAATTAAATAAAATAATTAAAATAAATAATAATCCTGCTCCATGTAATTAAAATACATTAAGTGGTGGCATGGCGGCACAGCAATAGAGCTACTGCCTTACAGCACCAGAGACCCAGGTTCGATCCTGACTTTGTATGGAGTTTGTACCTTCTCCCCATGACCTGCGTGGGTTTTCTCCGCGATCTTCGGTTTTCTCCCACACTCCACACTCCAAAGACGTACAGGTAATTTGCATGGTATAATTGCACTAGGGATCGCTGGTCGGTTCGGACTCGGTAAGCCAAAGTAGCAATGTTACAAAATTTTGAGATTTAAAAAAATCAAGTCTGCAATTTATCCCATCAGATAAAGCATAACAATACGTTTAATTTGACACCTAATTCACTTTCATATCTCAAGTAATAAAAAAGTTATGGCCATTTTCATACTCGGAAATTAGCATCTTGTTCCCTATTGATTTTCTATGGACATAACAAAAAAGCTGTGATCGAGGACAGTCAAAAGCCCATAACCTTCTTAAAAATTAAGAGAACTAAATGAAATTTTCAGTTATCATAGATTGAACCATTCTGAAACAAATATAAAATAATCTTACTTGGAGGACCTGAAATTAAAGCATATAATTAGTTAGTTACCCAATTGTAGCTAATTTCAAACTTCAATTACTAGATCTAAACATCTATCAATTTCTTAATAAATGATTAACATTTTTAAATAGCCTAAGTGTCCAAATAATATTCACAAATAATTCACAATAAAACATGATTTTTAAATCTCATTTACATCAATTTATAGGCCAAATGGAAGGAATTTAGTGTTCAATTGCTGTAAATTAAAGTCAATTTAAATCAGCTTTCTAGTGGGTTCCTGTGAACGCGCTGGTTTAGAATGTTCACAATGCAGTGGATTTGTGCCCTCAAATGCCCAGAAAAATACTGCGGGATATAAAGAGCCCAAAATGAACTATTCGCTATAGAAAACTTTATATACAGGGTTCTTAAGAAGCCCCTTTTAATGTAAAAATAAGGTACATACCTTTAATTGTTTGCTTTATAAAACCCTGGGGCTGCGAGAGGTTGCGGGTTGAGAGAGTGATTTTTAAACTACTATAACTATTATACAAGGCCATAAAAACTAATAATACCTTTTGCGACGGGGTCTTCCAGCGATTTTCCGTTAATGATTTACTAGGCTGAACATTTTCGATTGCAACAGCCTAGTAAAAATCTCGTTTTAAACCCGCCCCCTCTAAACAGCGCCAGAATCGCACACACGGGGTGGGGCAGATACTCAGCCATGATTCAGGTAGGTTTTGTAACATACCTAGCCAAAGGGGCATGTTTCCGCGATAAACTACAATTAAACATTTACTGGGAGACCAAAACAAAAAGACACAAAGTGCTGGAGTAACTCAATGAGTCACGCTGCATCTCTGGAGAACAATACCTTGGCGTGCTGGGAGTTTGTGCTTTTAACTCTAGATAAATGCATAAAATAGGTGATGGGAATAAGTACTTGACTTATCGGAGCAGAATTAGGTCATTCGGCCCATTGACAATAGACAATAGACAATAGACAATAGGTACAGGTGTAGGCCATTCGGCACTTCGAGCCTGCACCGCCATTCAATATGATCATGGCTGATCATCCAACTCAGTATCCCGTACCTGCCTTCTCTCCATACCCTCTGATCCCTTTAACCACAAGGGCCACATCGAACTCCCTCTTAAATATAGCCAATTAACTGGCCTCAACTACCTTCTGTGGCAGAGAATTCCAGAGATTCACCACTCTCTGTGTGAAAAATGTTTTTCTCATCTCGGTCCTAAAAGACTTCCCCCTTATCCTTAAACTGTGACCCCTTGTTCTGGACTTTCCCAACAACGGGAACAATCTTCCTGCATCTAGCCTGTCCAACCCCTTAAGAATTTTGTACGTTTCTATAAGAACCCCCCTCAATCTTCTAAATTCTAGCGAGTACAAGTGAGTCTATCCAGTCTTTCTTCATATGAAAGTCCTGACATCCCAGGAATATTGTGAATTGAAACTCTATGAAGGTGCAAGTGCTGATTATCAACAGGAGTTGGTTGGCACTTGGAATTGGGAGAGATGGTTGCAAGCGGGAACAATGATGGAAGTTTGCTGACTGGTATTGGGAAGGTTATCTACCTGCAATAACGGAGAGTGGTGATTAGTATCTGGACATGCAAAGTGAGATAATCAACTAGCAGAAACAGTGAGTGTAGCTGGGGCAAAAGTTTTTTTAAAATTTATTTTTATTAATTTTTGTTAGAAGCAATTGTACACAAAGAAAATGATCGACATAACAGCTATACCATTTTTGTACTGCTTCAGTTTTAACATTTTATGAACTAATAACTAGATCGGAAAAAAAGAAAAAGGAAAAGAAAGAAGAAAAGAAAAAGAAAAGGAAACAAGTCAAGAAAAACACGAAAAAGAAAAAAAGAAAAACCCCAGGACTAACGAAGGTGTGAAAGAAGCAGCGATATATCCCACTACCCTTCCATATGCCCACTCACATGACCCTAGCTGGGGCAAAAGTTTAAATGATTCCATCCGCGGAGCAGCATTGACAGGCAAGAACTATGGATGAAGTTTTGCAGCAGGAACTAAGAGGTGGAATCGCTTATTAACAGGAATTAAACGAGACAAACTCAGGAGAATGTAACTACATTGGGATGCTATTTTTTGTTAGACAAATTGTGCCACTAGGCACATCAATTAAAAATCAAGTACATTTATCGACAATTTTTTGTTCCATTAAGCACACCCAGGTCTCGTTGCACCTCCCGTTTCCCTAATCTGACATCATTCAGATAATAATCTGCCTTCCTGTTCTTTCCATCAAAGAGGATAACCTCACATTTATCCACATTACACTGCATCTTCCATGCATCTGCCCATTCACCCAACCTATTCAATTCATCCTGCAGCCTCATGGCATCCTCATCACAACTCACACTGCCACCCAGCTTTGTGTCATCTGTATACTTGGAGATGTCATCTTTAATTCCCTCGTCGAAAGGTACGTCCTTTTATTCTGTTGCTGTGACCTCTGGTCTTAGACTCCCCCATTCATGGAAATATCCTCTCCACAGCCACGCTATACAGTCCTGTCACTATTCTGTCTCCCTTCATCCTTCCAAACTTCAGTGAATACAGGTCCAATGCCATCAAACACTCATTATATGTTAACCCAATCATTCCTGGAATCCTTCTCGTAAACCTCCGCCTCTGGACTCTCTCCAATGTAACAGCCCTGTCCCACGGTACGAGTTCATTCCAAGAGCTCTCCCGGAGTTAAAAAAAAAATCAAACTCGTGGTAAGCACGGAGAATGAACATAGCGGGTACGTCGGAGCTTGGGGACGTCTCTTAGCGGCTCGTAACGCTAACGGCAGGTAATCACGGGAAGATTCGTGAAGATTTTTCAACATGTGGAAAAATGTCCACGAGAGCCCCGAGTACCGACGAGTGGCCATTCCCGTAAATTTCCGAGTTCAAATCAGGGCAAATCCGGAAGAGTTCTTGGAATGAACTCGTACCATGTGACAGGGCTTTAAGGTAGCAACTCTACCACTGCACCATTGTGCCACCCTCTATTTCAGTTTGATCATGATCTCTTCCAGCCTAGTTTGGCCATGCAATCCAATGTTATTTGATGTTCTTAGTTGGCTGGACCTGTTTGTTATTGAGTCTTTTACCAGCGTTCCTTATTGCTCGCTCTGCTACCTGACTGCTGCGGCTGTGATCATACCTTTATCTTCTGCCCAGTGCCACTGAAGAGGTTGACTCCCTCCAACGTCAGACACAAAATGCTGGGAACATTTCGGGGTGTCATGGGGGAGGGAGACATAGAGATATGGAAGGGTAAGGTGTGAAAACAAAAGATTAAAGGGGATTAAAGGATTAAAGTTCAAGGAAGATGTAGAATAGATCACTGTTAGCTAGGGGAAGCTGACAACCAAGCAGTCAAAGATAAAATTTAATCAAGTGGACAGTCGTACATCTTCAGATTTAAGTCTGAAGAAGGGTCTCGACCCGAAACGTCACCCATTCCTTCACTCCAGAGATGCTACCTGTCCCACTGAGTTACTCCAGCATTTTGTGTTTCTCTTCAGTATCTGCATTTCCTTCCTGCACATTGACTCCCTCCTCATCAGCCCTTGGTTCCATGCCTAAAGGTACCATTATTCACCTGTGAGCTTTGACGATATGCTCTTGAGGGTTGAAGTCTCAAAAGATAACGTGCATTATTCACCACAGATGTCTCTGGTTGAATAAGGCTGTCTATTCTGTAATGATGCTGAAAGCACAGTGTGCAACCAGCAAGAATGACACTGACACTCAGTGCTGAAGAGAAACATGCAAGGATATCCAGCATGATGAACACAGTCTCCTGCTGCTGAATTGTTTAAGAACAGGCAAAGTTAGTTTAGTTTAGAGATGCAGCACGGAAACAGGTCCTTCGGCACATGCCGATCTTCCTTCACCCATTCACACTAGTTCTGTTATACTGTTTACTCCTCCACTCCCTACATACTAGGGGCAATTTACCGAGGAACAATGAATTAATCTACAAACCTGCGCGTCTTTGGGATGTGGGGGGAAACCAGAGCACCTGGAGGAAACCCATGCAGTCACAGGGAGAACGTGCAAACTCCACACAGACAGCACTCGAGGTCAGGATCGAACCTGGGTACCTGGCGTTGTGAGGCAGCAACTCTACCGCTGCACTACATGTGGGGTGGCATGATGGCGCAGCGGTAGAGATGCTGCCTTATAGCACCAGAGACCCGGGTTCGATTCTGACTATGGGTGCTGCCGGTATGAGTTTTTTTTTCATTCACCCTCGGACCGTGTGGGCTTTCTCTGGGTGCTCCGGTTTCCTCCCAAATTCCAAAGACGCTACAAGTTTGTAGGTTAATTGGCTTTGGCAAAAATTGTAAGTTGTCCGTAGTGTGTAGGATAGTGCTAGTGTACGGGGTGATTGCAGGTCGGCGTGGAATCAGTGGGCCGAAGGGCGTGTTTCTGCGCTCTGTCTCTGTATCCGTACCTGTGTCTCGCTGTGCTGCCCTTAAAAAATGTTGAGAGTAGATTAAGAGTAGATACAAAAGTGGTGTTCAAAATTACAAAGGGATTTTACGGAATACTTGGAATTACTGTTGTCGCTATTGGAAAGTGTTCATCTGTGGGATTTAGAAGAATTCGCTGAAATTTGTGAACCTCACAAAGAAAGGCCTATGTGGCCTTCATCATAGTATTGAGTGTAGATATTGGATATCAGGTTACAGTTATATAAGACGTTGGTGAGGCCACATTTAGAGTATTGTGTACAGTTTTGGACAACATGTTATAGAAAATATGTTGTTAAGCTTGATAGGGTTTACCAAAATGTTGCCAGGACTCGAGGGACTGAGGTATAGGGAAAGGTCGGGCAGGCTAGGGCTTTATTCCTTGGTGTGCAGGAGAATGAGAGGTGATCTGATGGAGGTGTACAAAATCATGAGAGGAATAGATTGGGTTGAAGCACAGAGTCATTTGCCCAGAGTATGAGAATCGAGGACCAGAGAACATAGGTTTAAGGTGAGGGAGGGGTGGGGGAGATTTTATGCAAACCTGAGGGTTAACTTTTTTAACACAAAGGATGGTGGTTGTATGGAAAAAGCTGCCGAAGGAATTAGATGAGGCAGGTATTATCGCAAACTTTCAGAAAGATTTGGACAGGTAAATGGATAGGATATATTTTGAGAGATATGGGTCAAAAGCAGGCAGGTGGGACTAATGTTGATGGGGCATGTTTGTCGAAATGGGCAGAAGGGCCTGTTTCAATGCTGAATGATTCCCTGACTCAGTATTCTGTCAAACCCAGTCGCACTGAGTTTACACAGCCACTAGATCCTGCTGCACTAGTCAATCAGAGTTGGGCCATGTTACCCCCACCTGCAGATAGACACACAGTGCTGGAGTAACTCAATGGGTCAGACAGCATCTCTGGAGAAAAGGAATAGATAATGTTTTGGGGCGAGACCCTTCTTCAGTCTGAGAGTCAGGGGAAAGGTAAACATATAGAGGGTGCTATGGAGAGATATAGTACAGATGAATGAAAGTTATACAAAAAAGTAATGATGATAAATGAAACAGGCCATTGTTAGCTGTGGGCTCAATGAGAATGAGTTATCTCCTCCTGTTATTTGTTGCATCCACAGAACAAAAGATCTCAGCTTCAGTCTGAAGAAGGGTCTCGACCCAAAACGTCACCCTCTCCTTCTCTCCAGAGATGCTGCCTGTCCTGCTAAGTTACTCCAGCATTTTGTGTCTATCTTCGATTCAAACCAGCATCTGCAGTTCCTTCCCACACAAAAGATCTCAGCTCCAGCATCTTAGCATCATTAGGAGAGAGGATTATAGATTTCTAACGTTGGTTAAAAAATAGTTGTTCTTAGTTTTCATGCAGATCACCCTTGGGATATTGTGAGACAGTGAACCATATTCTTGACTCTCTCGTCTGCAAAACTTTTTTTTCTTATTGACCAAATTAAATTTGACCCATCCTGGCATGATGAATGGATGGGCAAGGTCCGCTTCATTAGGGAAGGGAGATTTCAGTGGCACGGAATAAAATTAAACCCAGCTGTATAACCCGACACCTCTGGCTCCATAGCTCATTTGCTGAGGAGCGGGAGAGTTCAACCCAGACAGTCAAACCATGAATGAAATATCTACCATTGGGACTTGCAGCAATGCTCAATTGAACCGTGCAGGTCAACTGCTTCAGGATATCAACTGCAGTGAACTGGCAACTAATAACAGAAGGACACAAAATGAATAACATCCAGCAATACGCCCATACACTTTGTGCATGAGGTAGAGAAGGGGTGGGGTAGAGAGAAGCAAATGTAGGCAGTTGTGGGCCTGGGAAGAGTGGATGCGGAATGGATGTTTCCGATAATGGGAGGGTTCGTAAGTTCATAAATTCTAGGAGCAGAATGAAGCCATTTGGCCCATCTAATATCCCCAAAACCTCAATCGTACTGACCTTCACCTGAATCATGGAACTCCTTAACCTCCTAAAGCTCTTGAACTGATGCCACTAACCCTTCACATTCCAGATCCCATTAACCCTCGGCAGAAGCTTAATCCACCTGAACCCCAGACTCTCTGATCCCCATTCTATTGACCTCAGGCCCGTGATGTTCATCTTATAGGAGCAGAATTCGGCCCATCAGGTCTACTCCACCATTCAATCATGGCTGACCTATCTTTCCCTCTCAACCCCATTCTCCTGCCCTCTCCCCATAACCCCTGACACCATTACTGATCAAGAAACTGTCAATCTCCACCTTGAAAATATCCACTGACTTGGCCTCCACAGCCACTTGTGGCAATGAGTTAGAATGGAGATAGAGGGACTTTCTTCAGCCAGAGTTTGGTGAATTTGTGGAATTCATCACCACATTTGGTTGTGGAGGCCAAGTCATTGTGCATTTTTAAGGTGGAGATTGACAGATGCATGATTAGTGATGCCCCTGTCCCACTTAGGAAACCTGAACGGAAACCCCTGGAGACTTTGCGCCCCACCCAAGGTTTCCGTGCGGTTCCCGGAGGTTGCAGGTGGTTGCCGGAGGTTGCAGGTAGTGGAAGCAGGTAGGGAGACTGACAAAAACCTCCGGGAACTGCATGGAAACCTTAGGTGGGGCACAAAGTCTCCAGAGGTTTCCGTTCAGGTTTCCTAAGTGGGACGGGGGCATAAGGGTGTCAGGGGTTATGGGGAGAAGGAGGGAGAATGCGGTTGAGAGGGAAAAAATAGATTAGCCATGATTGAATGGTGGAGTAGACTTGATGGGCCGAATGGATCCAATTCTGCTCCAGTGTCTCATGGTCTTATGGCGTTATGGCAGAGTCCCCAAATCTGAATGGTGAAGGTAAAGGTTATTTGACCTTCGTTGTTATTATGGCAAAATGTCAAAGTCGGCTGTTAAAGTTGATTCAATCTGAAGAAGGGTCTCAACCCCAAACGGCACCTATTATCCTTCTATCCAGAGACTCTGCCTGTCCCGCTGAGTTACTCCAGCTTTTGGTCTCCATCTTCGGTTTGGTCTCTATCATCTGCAGTTCCTTCCCACACAAAGCTGATTTCGTGATTAGTGGCATTGTTTCATTGGCGAGGTTGGTCTTACCATGGATGGGCTTGGAGGTTGGAGCTTGGAGGTTGGAGTTGAATCGGGAGGTATGGAGGGGAAGGTGGGCAAAGGTGAGGGCTTGAGGTCCAGTTATGGACAGGGCTGAAGTTGTTGGCTTGTTGGAGTTGAGGTAATAGGTCAGGACTCGAAGGATTTGGGAACGGAAGAGGGATGGGGCAGGGAGTGGAACCCGAGTCAGAGTTCAGGCCCCAGATTTGAGATTGTCTTTGGGTACCGATCATGTTTTGAGATTGGGAGCATGAGGTAGGAGTTAGGAGCTGGGTTGGAGATTGGCGTGAGTCAGGGAATGAGGTCAGGGTCGGAGAATGGATGAGGCTTGGATCAAAGGTATAAGCTTGAGTTAGGATTCGGCATAAAAATTGAGATTGAGGTCTTACATGGTAGGGATGGGATTAGGGGTTGGAGATAGGATCCTGATTAGTACGGGTGTCAGGGGTGATGGGGAGAAAGCAAGGGAATGGGGTTGAGAGGGAAAGATAGATCAGCTATGAATGGCAGAGTAGACTTGATGGGCCGAATGGCCTAAATCTGCTCCTACGACATGAAAAATAAATTAAGTCAGAAAATGAGTCTGGATCAGGGTTTGCAGGCATTGAGTAGGGTCTTGCCAGGGCAGTGACGCCGTTATAAGTGGGAGAGAATGACACTTTAGGCTAACTAGTCAGAGGCAGTTAATCTGTGGAACTCATTGCCACAGAGAGCTATGGAGGCCAAGTCAGTGGATAGATTTGAGGCAAAGATAGACAAATTCTTGATTCGAACGGGTGTCAAGGGTTATGGGGAGAAGGCAGCAAAATGGGATTAGGAGGCAGAGATCAGCCATGATTGAATAGCAGAGTAGACCCGATGGGCCGAATGGCCTAATTCTACTGCTATAACTTGTGAACGTGAACCTGTGACATAAATTGACATGGATTGTAAGGAACGAGTACTTTTATTGATGAAAGACACATCTCTTGTTTCAGGTTGATCCCGAGGTACTGGTTTATAATTGTTTCGAGATGGAGTGGAAAGATTAGTTTGCATGTTCTCCAGTCAAATCATACTCTACAGGAGTACAATCATGCCAATGCACAAGTACAACAGGTGATGGAAAGAGAAAAACACCAGAGTGAAGAATAGCGTAACAACGTTATAACATTAGACTCACAGAGAATGTGCACAGGCTGCAATGAGGCAGGTTGGAAGATTGTGCACACACATCAAGAGTCATGAGTGTTCTATATTGCCTTATGTTCCAAAATGGAACAATGACATTCTTACTTGTAACAGCATAACTGATATGGAAACATAGTAGTCTGTAAAACATGTAAGAAGCAAAAAAAGTTCAGTGTATGATTATATGTAGATGGACAGACAGACAGACAGACAGACAGACAGACAGACAGACAGACAGACAGACAGACAGACAGACAGATATCTGTCAGACAGACAGACAGACAGACAGACAGACAGACAGACAGACAGACAGACAGACAGACAGACAGACAGACAGACAGACAGACAGATAGACAGACAGACAGATAGATAGACAGACACACAGACAGACACACAGACAGACAGACAGACAGACAGACAGACAGACAGACTGACAGTTAGACAGATAGATAGATAGATAGACAGATAGACAGACAGACAGACAGATAGACAGAGACAGACAGATAGACAGATAGATAGATAGATAGATAGATAGATAGATAGATAGATAGATAGATAGATAGATAGATAGATAGATAGATAGATAGATAGATAGATAGATAGATAGATAGATAGATAGTAGTGCAAAATCATAAATAATGCCTCCAAGTCTATATAGTTTGGAGCCTATTTGGGGGTTGTGGTCCCTATTCTTTGAGAGGACCATTCGGAAGTCTGCTGACATGGGGATGAAACTGTTTCTATGAGTGGTGCCCATGTCCGTTTTGGCTGCTTTTTAGAATAACTACTTTTGAGCACAAGAGGACTGAGAAAAAGGAAACTATAGAATGGATCATTATTAGCTGAGAGGAAGAAGACAATGAAGCTTAAGTTTCAGCCCGAAACGTTGCCTATTTCCTTCGCTCCATAGATGCTGCCGTACCCGCTGAGTTTCTCCAGCACTTTTGTCTCCCTATGAAGCTTACAATCAGTAACATGTAATTAGGAGGGCAATGAAGGGTTGGAGGAGGGGTTGAGAAAGAGGGAAAGCAAGAGTTACTTGATGTTAGGGAAGTCAATATTCATATAGAATGATCCATTTGCACATTTTCCTTGATTTCGTCCCCGTCTCGTTTTCGTCTCGTTTTCACACCATACCCTTCCATATCTCTATGTCTCCCTCTCCCCCGACTCTCAGTCGGAAGAAGGGTCTCGACGCCCATTCCGTCTCTCCAGTCCAGAGATGCTGCCTGTCCTGCCGAGTTACTCCAGCATTTTGTATCTCTCTCATTGTAAACCCGCATCTGCAGTTCCTTCCTACACGTAGAACATGTATGGTGTGTTATTGGCTATAACGCATTAGATGAATGATTCCCAATGTTTAGTATTCAATTCCCACATTAACTATAAAATATTCTCTATAATACTTCTTCTCTTTGTGAATCGTTGTGTAAAAGATCTTGTATTTATGTTGTATTATGTTGAATACTTGGCATTTGCTTTAACCATAGTGTTAGATATTCCCCATAATATATACAGGAAATTTGTTGCGACATATACAGGGCTTACTGGTCCTTATAATACATTCAGGATATGCTAATTGCTATAATATTCAGAACATGCCTTTCCCTTGCAAATGTGTTTCTTTGCAGGCAAGGTTATTATTATTTCATGATGCAGCTTATTTTCCAACTTCAGGCATCTGAAGATCATGTCATTTTAATGCTGTATTCCTGATTTTTATTTCACTGCTGTTTTAGCTAGTCAATGCATGTTTACCTCTGAGCATCAGTAGCTCCGACTCCTTCAAGCTTTCAGACTTTTTTTCCCCCTTTAATATGTAAATATATTGTGGCATAAAGTGGTGCTCACCCAGAAGGCCGATTCAAGCCACTGAGATAAGTTTGATTAAATTCTCCAGCTCTGGTCTCACCTACGAGATGTCATTTGCGCTCATCGGCGTGTTAAGAACTTGTAGGGCATTTTTGTTTTTTAATAGTTTCAGTTTTTATTCAAATAAACGTCACTATTTCCAGGGTTAGTGGACTCATGCCGAGACCACTGAGCAGTGTCGGAAGGGCTGGGGGTATAACATCACCGCTGTGCCATTGTAACTCAATAGCTATGATAATGTTAAGTTGTCTCAAGAAACATTTATGTATGGTGTTAACCTTTGCTGTCAGCATGGTAGCTGGGGACAGATGTTTGCGCTTATGGAAGAAGCTTGACATGAAGTTCACTTCATCTCCCAGTGGTGCCATTATCGAAACACCAACCTGCCCCAGGACATACTATTGTGTAAACAAACCCCAGCACTTTGAAAGCATTGCTGGGCTCATAGGCTGCTGGCTCCAAGACCTGCAATCTCCTAGTTTACACACAAAATGCTGGAGCAACTCAGCGGGACAGGCAGCGTCTCCGGATAGAAGGAATGGGCGACGTTTTGGGTCAAGACCCTTCTTTATTTTCGGTGTGAACCAGCATCTGCAGTTCTTTCCTCCACAATCTGTTTAGTTTAGCTGAGAGATACAGCGCGGAAACAGGCCCTTTGGCCCACCGAGTCTGCGCTGACCAGCGATCCCTGCACACTAACATTTTCCTACACACGCTAGGGATAATTTACAACTATCCCAAGCCAATTAACCTATAAACTTGTACGTCTTTGGAACCTATACGTCTTTCTTCTTACTAAATTTGAGAAACGTTTTTCACCCATTAATGGTGGTGCAGTGATAGAGTTGCTGCCTTACAGAGCCTGCAGCGACAGACACCCGGGTTTGAAGACTAGATAGACTCGGCTTGTACACGCTGGAATTCAGAAGATTGAGGGGGGATCTTATAGAAACTTACAAAATTCTTAAGGGGTTGGACATACTAGATGCGGGAAGATTATTCGCAATGTTGGGGAAGTCCAGAACTAGGGGTCACAGTTTAAGGATAAGAGGGAAGTCTTTTAGGACCGAGATGAGAAAATCATTTTTTACACAGAGAGTGGTGAATCTGTGGAATTCTCTGCCACAGAAGGTAGTTGAGGCCAGTTCATTGGCTATATCTAAGAGGGAGTTAGATGTGGCCCTTGTGGCTAAAGGGATCAGGGGGTATGGAGAGAAGGCAGGGATGGGATACTGAGTTGGATGATGAGCCATGATCATATCGAATGGCGGTGCAGGCTCGAAGGGCCGAATGGCCTACTCCTGCACCTATTTTCTATGTTTCTATGATCCTGACTGCGGGTGCTGTCTGTACAGAGTTTGTACGTCCTCCCTGTGACCGCATCGTTTTTCCCTGAAATCTTCAGTTTCCTCCGACATTCCAAAGACGTACAGCTTTGTAGGTTAATTGGCTTGGTATAAATGTAAATTGTGAATGGAAATTGTCCCTAGTATGTGTAGGATAGTGTTAATGTGCGGGGGTCGCTGGTCGGTGTGGGCTCCAAAGGCCTGTTTCCGCGCCGTACCTCTAAACTAAACTAAACTAAACTTACTTAACATTGACTTGTCTCACTTGTTGCATGAAATCAAATTCAGTTCGGCTTTGCGGTAAGTAATTTAAGCAGGTCTTCCTGATATTTAAATGAAAATTCCTCTCCCTTTTTAGTTCCATCAATCTACTGTCGGAAGGAAGGGAACAGACATGACATTTCCTATTGAGTCATTTAATTGATTTGAAAACAGCACTTTGTGTCTTTTGTGCTGAGTTTAATATTCTTCAAGAGCCTTCTCCTTATCCCGCAGTGAGATAGAGCAGAGGAATAAAGGTGAAAGTAATGTCAAACTCGCTTGCCGTCTTGTTGGGACGGAGCCTTTGTGTGAACTGATGTTAGGCTGAGTTCAACCTACACTGGCAACCAGTATTAAAGACAGGCACAAAAAGTTGGAGTAATGGGGCTGTCGCACTGTACCAGCTAATTCAAGAGTTCTCCCGAGTTTGCCCCAATTCGAACTCGGAGATTTACAGTAATAGCCGCTCGTAGGTACTCGGGGCTCACGTGGACATGTTGAAAAATCTTCACGAGTCTTCACGAGCTTACCGCGTTTTTCCGAGTACCTGCTGTTAGCGTTACGAGCCGCTAAGAGATGTCCTGAGCTCCGACGTACCCGCTACGTACATTCTACATGCTTACTGCGTGTATCTGCGTGAGAGGGGATCTTATAGAAACTTACAAAATTCTTAAGGGGTTGGACAGGCTTGATGCAGGAAGATTTGTTCCCGATGTTGGGGAAGTCCAGGACAAGGGGTCACAGCTTAAGGATAAAGGGGGAAATCCTTTAAAACCGAGATGAGAAGAACTCTTTTTCACACAGAGAGTGGTGAATCTCTGGAACTCTCTGCCACAGAGGGTAGTTGAGGCCAGTTCATTGGCTATATTTAAGAGGGAGTTAGATGTGGCCCTTGTGGCTAAGGGGATCAGGGGGTATGGAGAGAAGGCAGGTACGGGATACTGGGTTGGATGATCATCCCTTCTCCCCAGAGATGCTGCCTGTCCTGCTGAATTACTCCAGCTTTTTGTGTCTATCTTTGGTTTAAACCAGCAGTTCCTTCATAAACAGTATTGAAAACAACTGTATGGTGGTAAAGTGTGGGGGACAAAACATGTCAAAGGAGGTAGCAGGACACCTCCAAATGTAAGGAGGGAACTGCAGATGTGGTTTACCCCGAAGATAGAAACAAAATGCTGGAGTAACTCAGCGGGTCAGGCTACATCACTGGAGAGAAGTAGTAGATGATGTTTGGGTCGGGACCTTTCCTTTAGAATCAGTCTCAAGAAGTGTCTCGACCCATTCCTTTTCCCCAGAGATGCTGCCTGACCCGCTGAATTACTCCAGCATTTTGTGACTGCCTCCAAATGTAATCTGCTAGTCAAATATAATCAAGAGTGCCAGTTACAGGGAAATGTAACGGAAATGCTACTTTCTGAAAAGCGCAGAAATGGCAGCAAGTGAAGTTTAGAATGAATGGGGCTCATAATTGGGGCAGCACTGAATTAGATTAGTGGCATGGTGATGTTTTGGGCGGCACGGTTGCGCAGCGGTAGGTTTGCTGCCTTACAGCGCCAGAAACCCGGGTTCGATCCTGACTGCGGGTGCTGTCTGTACGAAGTTTCTATGTTTTCCTTGTGACCATGTGGATTTTCACTGAGTGCTCCAGTTTACTCCCAAACTCCACAGACGTACAGGTTTGTAGGTTAATTGACTTCAGTAAAAAATCGTAAATTGTCCCCTTTTGGATAATACTAGAGTAAGGGTTTATCACTAGTCGGCGTGGAATCAGTGGGTCGAAGTGCCTGTTTCCGCACTGTATCTCTAAACTAAACTAAACCAGACTCATTCTGAAGAAGGATTCCGACATGATACGTCACCTGCCTATGTTCTCCAGAAAGGCTGCCTGACCCGCTGAGTTAACCCAGCATGGTGTATCTTCTCTTGATATGTTGAACAATACTAAATTGTAAGTAAACTACAGAATGCGAAGTGGCATACAATGGCAAAAACTCACTTTGAATATAGTGACCACAGGGGAGGTTTTAACATCATAGGACTAGTGCATGAACGTGCTATTCTATATATATTTTTGATTGATTGAATTGATTGAAAAATAGAGAATGGAAACATGCGTTTCCATTCTGGACTGAGTCCAGAACTGAGTCCATGTTGATCAAAGATCACCCGATTATACTAGGGACTTGGGAGTGCAGGATTCCCAAAAAGTAAATCTGCAAGTCGAATTGGTAGTAAAGAAAGCAAACTCAATGAAGGCATTTATTTCAACAGGGCTTATATACAGAAATAGGGGTTTAATGTTGAGGCTCTATAACTCGCTGGTAAGGCCGCATTTGGAATATTGTGAGCAATCTGAGGAAGGATGTGCTGGGTCTGGAGAGGGTCCAGAGGAGGTTTACACGAATGATCCCAGGAATTAGTAGGTTAACTTACGATGAGCGTTTGACAGCACTGGGCCTGTACTCGCTGGAGTTTAGAAGAATGAGGGGGACCTCATTGAAACGTACAGAATAGAGAAAGGCCTGGATAGAGTGGATGTGGAGAGGATGCTTCCACTAATGGGAGAGTCTAGGACTGGAGGTCAAAGCCTCAGAAGTAAAGGACTTTCTTATTGGAAGGAGATGAGGAGTAATTTCATCAGACAGAGGTTGGTGAATCTGTGGAATGCTTTGCCACACAGATGGCTGAAGATGCCAAATCAGTGGATATTTTTGAGCAAGGGATAGATAGATTTTTGATTCGCACAGGTGTCAGAGGTTATGGGGATAAGGTAGGAGAATGTGGTTAGGAGGGAGAGATAGATCAGCCATGCTTGAATGGCGGAGTAGACAAGACAATGTACTCCTAACACTTATGACCATACTTGATATAGATGATCCCACTTTCTCATCCACTCCCTACACACTAGGGGCAATTTGGAGAGGTCGTTTAACTTACAAATCCAAATGGGTTTGAGATGTGAGAGGAACCAGATCATCTGGAGGAAACCGACACAGTCACAGTGGTCGGGATCGAACCCAGATTGATGGTAGCTCAGGACCACTCTCTAGTTGGTGATAGGATGCTTCAGTTAGACAATATACAATAGACAATAGGTGCAGGAGTAGGCCATTTGGCTCCTCGAGCCAGCACTGCCATTCAATGGGATCATGGCTGATCATCCCCAATCAGTACCCCGTTCCTGCCTTCTCCCCCATATCCCCTGACTCCGCTATTTTTAAGAACCCTATCTAGCTCTCTCTTGAAAGCAGCCAGAGAACCTGCCTCCACCGCCCTCTGAGGCAGAGAATTCCACAGACTCACCACTCTCTGTGAGAAAAAGTGTTTCCTCGTCTCCGTTCTAAATGGCTTACTCCTTATTCATAAACTGTGGTCCCTGGTTCTGGACTCCCCCAACATCGGGAACATGTTTCCTGCCTCTAGTGTGTCCACGCCCTTAATAATCTCATATGTTTCAATGAGATGCCCTGATAACAGCCAGAAATATACTGTCCCTGACCCTCTGGCCATCTTGAATCGGACTTTACAAGACTTTATCTTGTACTAAACATTATTCACATTATCATGTATCTGCAGACTGTGGACGGCTCGATCGTAATCATTTATAGTCCTTCCACTGACTGGATAGCACGCAATAAAAAAGCTTTTCACTGTACCTCGGTACACGTGACAATAAACTTAACTCTCCCCTACAGAAGCTGAGATACTGAAGCTGTGATATTTTGTTCTGTGGATGCAACAGAGGTAATGTGTGTGAGTCCCTTGTATCTATCATGTATCTATACACTGAAAATGACTTGATTACAATCATGTATTGTCTTTCTGCTGACTGGACAGGGTGCAACAAAAGCTTTTCACTGTATCTCAATACATGTGACAATAAATTAAACTGAACTGGATCTCTCGATCCGAAGCATCACCTATTTATTTTCTCCAGAGATGCTGTCTGATCTGCTGAGTTACTCCAGCATTTTTTGTCTACCCAGGTGGAGATAAGATGTGCCGCTCTGGTTAACTAGTACAGTAGGGACCAGTGCCTGTGTAAAACACACTGTGTCTGAGTTTGACAGGCTACTGAGGTGCACAAATCTCACTGTACCTTGTTACACGTGACAGTAGACTAACTAAACTCAATTAAAGGGTAAGGGGCTGCGGGAAGGAGCCGGGAAGGAGCCGGGAATTCTCAGCTTTGGGCACAGCTTGATAGTTTGAATAGAGGCCACCTTAGGCACTAGGACCCAGCTGCCTGCCTGAGGTCAGACAGGAAGCAGCTTCCAACGACATGCCTGCAATACGGGGACAGGACGATCCCATTTAAATCCTCTCAAATACTTGTCCGTCTTGCCCTTGGCATCTTGTACAGGCTACAATCTCTTGTGTGCTTACATATTGTTCATGGTGCAGGGCCTTTGTCTGATGCTTCCTCTCTCCCCTCTGGGAGAGTATCGCAAAGTCCAGAGGAAGACGGGCCTCAAGGAGTAATACAAGCTGTTGTCGCCAGGCTGCCCAAAACAGTTCTGATTTCTTGTCTAATCTCCTGCGGAACGCTTCAGTGTGGTGCCCGGGCAGCTAGCAACGTCCCACAGATATCTGGTCCAGTCTGTTTTAAAAGATCAACTTGTACAGATTGGCACCCTGGCCACTCCCTCTTCTCCCCTCTCCCGGCAGGCAAAAGGTACAGAAGTGTGAAAACGCACACCTCCAGATTCAGGGACAGTTTCCTCCCAGCTGTAACCAGGCAACTGAACCATCCTACCACAACCAGAGAGCAGTCCTGAACTACTATCTACCTCATTGGTGACCCTTGGACTATCCTTGATCGGACTTTGCCGGCTTTACCTTGCACTAAACGTTATTCCCTTATCATATATCATCTATACACTGTAAATGGATTGATTGTAATCACGTATTGTCATTCTGCTGACTGGTTAGCACGCAACAAAAGCTTTTCATTGTACTTTGGTACACGTGACAATAAACGATACTGTATTCTAAACTGTATTACAGTTTTGATAGTCAGAATATTTATTAAATCCATCCACATTTTATGAAGAAGGATCTCGACCCGAAACATCACCTATTCCTTTTCTCCAGAGATGCTGCCTCACCCGCAGAGTTACTTCAGCTTGTTGTGTCTATTTTCGGTGTAATCTGCAGTTCTTTCCTATACATTTTTATGAATCGTAGGGTTGGATAAATAATGGTTTTGTGTTTTAAAAGGGATTTTTTTTACTCACTGTCAAACACGGACTCTAACTCTAGAACTTAGGTATAGCCGAGTGGCGTAGGGGTAGAGTTGTAGACTAGACTAGACTAGACTAGACTAGACTAGACTAAACTAAATTAGACTAGACTAGACTAAACTAGGCTAGACTAAACTAGACTTGACTAGACTAGACTAGACCAAACTAGACTAAACTAGACTAGACTAGACTAGACTAGACTAGACTAAACTAGACTAGACTAGACTAGACTAGACTAGACTAGACTAGACTAAACTAGACTAGACTAAACTAGACTAGACTAGACTAGACTAGACTAAACTAGACTAGACTAGACTAGACTAGACTAAACTAAACTAGACTAGACTAGACTAAACTAAACTAGACTAGACTAGACTAGACTAGACTAGACTAGACTAGACTAAACTAGACTAGACTAGACTAAACAAGACTAGACTTGACTAGACTAGACTAGACTAGACTAGACTAAACTAGACTAGACTAGACTAGACTAGACTAGACTAGACTAGACTAGACTAGACTAGACTAGACTAGACTACTAAACTAGACTAGACTAGACTAAACTAGACTAGACTAGACTAGACTAGACTAGACTAGACTAAACTAAACTAGACTAGACTAGACTAAACTAGACTAGACTAGACTAGACTAGACTAGACTAGACTAGACTAGACTAGACTAGACTAGACTAGACTAGACTAGACTAGACTAGACTAGACTAGACTAGACTAGACTAGACTAGACTAGACTAGACTAGACTAAACTAGACTAGACTAGACTAGACTAGACTAAACTAGACTAGACTAAACTAGACTAGACTAGACTAGACTAGACTAGACTAGACTAGACTAGACTAGACTAGACTAAACTAAGACTAGACTAGACTAGACTAGACTAGACTAGACTAGACTAAACTAGACTAGACTAGACTAGACTAGACTAGACTAAACTAGACCAGGCTAGACTAGACTAAACTAGACTAGACTAGACTAGACTAGACTAGACTAGACTAAACTAAACTAGACTAGACTAGACTAGACTAAACTAAACTAGACTAGACTAAACTAGATTAGACTAGACTAGGCTTAAATGAAATAAAATGAAATAAACATATTGTTGGAGTAACTCAGTGTGTCAGGCACCATTTCTGGAGGACATGGATAGGTGACATTTCAGGGTGAAACTTAATGTGAAAAGTTTCATCCATTCCGTCCATAGATACTGCCTGATCCACTGTTACTGTGGTACTTTGGTGTTTCAGCCCAGGTTCCAACATCTGCAGTTCCTTTTGCCTCCAATTTGCCTCGCAGTTTGAGCCATCCTTCGGAAGGAAATCAAACTTGAAACAGTACGTGGTGGGTCATTGGTGCTTCTGTTCCCACATGTGTGAAGTGCAAACACTCAGTGAAATTCTTTGTTCACAAATAGATCGGTAGAATATTCCTGAGCGTATTGTGAGCGGGGCCCGATCCAGGCGAGCCCCAGACTGCAGCAGGGCCTCCAGCCGTCTCCATCCCTTGGACGTCTGGATCGTCCAGCGAACCCACGTCCCACTCCTCGCCCATCCACCTTTGTCCCCCTGGGGGTGGGAGCCTCCTGCAGCCAACCTCAAGAGTACGGTGGGCAGGGCCGGATTTAAATGAAAAAAGGCCCTAGGCTATTCCACTTATGAAGCCCCCCCCAATCTCCCACCCCCACGACGAGAGAAAGATGGAAGAGTCCACCAGATTCACACCAATGTGCAGCCGAGCGTGGCCAATGAGATAAGGGCTGGAAAGCTGCGCTTTTTATTTATTGCCAGTGCTAGTGTCGAGTTATCAGCTGAAAACACTATTTTTCTGAAAATAAAGGAACATTACTGAAGGGTTGTTTAGAGACTACAGTGTGTTGTGACAGCATATGTAAGAAAGGCCAAATGTCAAAAGTATTATACACCAGGCCTGTACGAAGCTTTTCAAAAAGGGAAGTGGCATGGCAGGATTACAAAAATGTTATGTGAAATAAGTCCACGCAGTGCATATCACAAGCGTGAAGCTCAAAGACCCTTGCGGCCGGGGTCCAGCGCCCACTTAAGTGCCCTGGAAGCTCTGGGGTTTTAGATGCTCTGTGGTGCATTCTGAGCCTTATTTTCGAGCATTTTTGCATCAAATTTATGACCAATATTTCAGAAATAATTTTGGTTGAGTCAAGTGTAATCAGTGGTTGGAATGGTAATGAGTGGTTGGAATGGGATGATTGGGGTCATTGTTGAATACTTTTTTTATAATCAAGAATTGAAGCTGTCCGTGTTTTAATAATCAAGTTGTACAGTAAAATGTTATGTAAAATGTTATAAACGAGCATGCAAACATTGCAAATAAAATACTGTAAGTATTTGCAGTAAATAAAACCTTTTATTAGAAAATGTTTTGTGTGTTGATTTGATTGCCTGTTACTGTTCGACTGTGTCAGTGTGTGCACATTAAAAATATATGCAAAATGAAAGTTGCAAACTATGGAATACATATTTTTTAGTATTGTTATCAAGGAAAAGAAAGCAGTTCCAATTGTTTGATATTATTCATATGGAGGAGAAAATATGTTTGCTCTAAAGCCTACCTTAATTTTGCAATCTCACTAAAGATAATCCTCCTTTCCCTCTACCCCCTCCTCCTTCCCCCTCCCTCTCCCTCCACCTCTCTCTCCCTCCCCATCTCTCTCCCCCCTCCCCCCTTCCCCTTTTTCTCCCCCCCCCCCCCTCTCTCTCTCCCTCCTCTCTTTCTCCCTCTCTCTCCCCCCTCCCTCTCCCTCTCCCCTTCCCTCTCTCCCTCCCTCCTTCCTCCTCCCCCCCCCCCCCCCCCCCCCCCCCTCCCCCCCCCCCCCCCCCCCCCCCTGGTCCGAAGAAACGGACATTCCCGCAACACAATACTTACCTGGAGTAGACACCTAGGATCTTTGGTAGACACGAGGCATCGAGGTGATTGTGTGGAGTGCACGTGGAGATCTCAACCCGCCCGGTCCCACTGCGCACGTGCGGAGAGACAGCGTCATTTTGCGTCACTACTACATCACCGGCTTCCCCCAACTGCGCAGGCGCGGATGGTCGCAATTTTTTCCCCCAAAACTTCTAGCAGACCGGAACCAGAATTTCGGGTAATTTCCGTCAAAGTGGAAACGCTGACAGCGCTCCAATTTTTCTTTTCTCAGGATTTTTTTTACTCTGGGAAAAAAAACACCTTGGCCGGAGGCCCCCTAGATTTTGAGGCCCTAGTCTTCAGCCTATGAAGCCTATAGGTAAATCCAGCCCTGCCGAGGCCCCCCCTTAGATCTCGAGGCCCTAAGCTTAAGCTTGTGAAGCTTATACGTAAATCCGGCCCTTGCGGTGGGCGAGACCCCGGTTCCCTCTCCTCCTCTCCCACCGGCCTTGCTCCTGGCCCATCACGTCCGCCGTCATCACCGCCTGCTCCATCCTCCCTCCCGCTCTCTGGTCTTCGGGGGGGTGAGTGCGGGTCGGCTCGGTGGCTCCCCCTGTGGGCCGTGGTCTTGCGTTCGGCTGCAAGGGGACCGACCCGGCACTCTGAAGACTGAACAAACAAACGGAGAAGAAGATGTTGGGATCGGCATGGTCGGGGTTGGGAGGGGCGATGAAAGATATGATTAAGCGTTTTGGGAAAGGGAGCTCTTAGTCTCGAAGACAGTCACAAAGTGCTGGAGTAATTCAGCGGGACAGGCAGCATCGATGGAGAGAAGGAATGGGCGACGTTTCGGGTCGAGACCCTTCTTCAGACTGAGATGACTTGTTTGACTGCAGGTTTTATTCAGCTCAGTTTTTCTCCGTATTTCATCGCAAGATCAATCTTTGTGCTGCAAATACAAAGTCAGTTGATTCAAATTATCCGATAATTCAAGTGTTATAGCACTCAATTATCACCCTTCTGTTTCGTGCAAGTTGTTAAATGCTTTTCCTTAAGTGAAAAGTATGGCTGAATTATGAGGCAGTCTAGATTGTGAGGTAACCTTCTGTTTCTCTCTTTTTTTTTATTACCTTCGGTTTTATGCTGAGTGTGCTCATCTTTCCCGCTAATGATATTTTATTATGTAACGATGGAGCCTAAAAATAATCAGTAATGGCTTTTCTTATCCCTTACCCTTGTGAAAGCTATCCTGTGATGCAGGAGTTAGCTGAGTAATGACGCACATCACCCTCGCCCTAACAGTGTATTAGTGACAACTCTTGGAACCACAGCCAACTTACTTTGGTGGCTGTGGAGTCATGCAACACATAAACAGCCCCATTGGGCCTGACTTGACCATGTCGACCAAGATGCCTCATCCAAGCTAGTCCCATTTGGCCACATTTTAGCCCATATCCCCCCAAACCTCTTCTATTCAGGCACCTGTCCAAGTGCCTTTTTGACTAGTCAGATTCCACCTGCCTTGTGTTTGGCCCATTTCACTCTAAACCTATCCTCCCCATGCACCCGTCCAAATGAGTTGGATGATCAGCCATGATCATATTGAATGGCGGTGCAGGCTCGAAGGGCCGAATGGCCTACTCCTGCACCTATTTTCTATGTTTCTAAACCTTGTGATAGTACCTGCCTCAACTATCTCCCCCCGCACTTGTTCCATCCACCCACCACCCTCTGCGTAAACAAAGTTGCCCCTCAGGTTCCAATTCATGTACTTGTCCGAGTGCCTTTAGTTTTGTTTAGTTTTGAGATACAGCGCAAAAACACGCCCACCGCGTCCGCGCCCACCAGCGATCCCCGCTCGCCAGAACTATCCCACACACACTAGTTACAATTTACAATTTTGAATCAAAAGCCAATTAACTGGCAGATCTGTCCGTCTTTGGAGGGCGGGAGGAAACCGGAGCACCCGGAGAAAACCCACTCGGTCACGAGGAGAACGTACAAACCCTGTACAGTCATCAGTCAGAGTATTGAGTATAGAAGTTGTGAGGTCATGTTACAGTGGCACAAGACACATTGATGAAGCCCCATCTGGAGTATTGTGTTCAGTTTTGAACACCCTGTTATAGGATCGATGGTGTAAAGCTGGAAAGGGTGCAGTGAAGATTTACGAGGATGTTGACAAGACTCGTGGGCCTAAGCCGAAGGGAAACGTTGAGCAAGTTCGGACTTTATTCCCTGGAGTGCAGAAAAATGAGGGGCGATCTTATAGAGGTGTATAAGATCCTGAGAAACACAGATAAAGTAAATGCACAGAGTCCTTAACACAGAGTAGTGGAATCAAGAACCAGAAGACAGAAGGGTGGTGAATCTTGGAGTTCTTTGACACAGTTTGCTGTGGAGGCCAAGTCAATGGATATTTTGCAGAGATAGATCGATTCTTGATTAGTACGGGTGTCAGGGGTTATGTGGAGAAAGCAGGAGAATGGGGTTAGGAGGGAGAGATAGATCAGCCATGATTGAATGGCGGAGTAGACTTGATGGGCCGAATGGCCGAATTCTGCTCCTATCACTAATGACCTTATGACATAGGTTTAAGGTGAGGGGGAAGATTTAATAGGAATCTCAGGCCATCTTTTTTACATAAAAGGCGGTGGGTGTATGGAACGAGCTGCCGGAAGAGGTAGTTGAGGCAGGTACTATCAGCATGTTTAAAAATCATTTGGACAGGTACATGGACAAGATAGGTTTAGCGGGATATAGGCTAAACACATGCAGGTGGGACTAGTGTAGATGGGGCAAGATGGGCTGAAGGGCCTGTTTCCACCCTGTATGACTCTGTGACTCTATGAGCAGTGACAGGTGAATCCATCCCTTCACCAGTTCAGCATCCACCCTTACACAGATGGAACTGAAAATAACTCATGCTATTTCCTGCTCCTAAATGCTGCCACTAAATCCTCCCCATCCCATATGTACGTCAGGTGAAGAAGGGCTTCCATGGTGGAATACGGTGGCACAGCGGTAGAGTTGCTGCATTACAACGCCAGAGACCCCGGTTCGATCCTGACTTTGGGAGCTGTCTGTGTGGAGTTTGCACGTTCTCCCTGTAACCTGCGTGGGTTTTCTCCGGGATCTCCGGTTTCCTCCCACACTCCAAAGACGTGCAGGTTTTGTAGGTTAATTGGCTCGGTATAATTGTAAATTGGTCCTAGCATGTAGGATAGTGCTAGGGATAGTCTTCGGGGATCACTAGTCAGCACCAACTCGGTGGGCCGAAGGGCCTGTTTCTGCGCTGAGTCTCCAAACTAATCTAAATAAAACTTAACTAAAAATAGCGTAGGAAGGAACTGCAGATGCTGGTTTAAACCGGAGATAGACACAAAAATGCTGGAGTAACTCACCGGGACAGGCAGCATCTCTGGAGAAAAGGAATGGGTGACGTTTCAGGTCGAGTCCCTTGTTCAGACTTCTCTCCAGAGATGCTGCCTGTCCCGCTGAGTTAAAACTACAATAGCTACAGGTTCACATTTAGGGTCTCTCGGGCACGATCTTGCAGGATGCCAGTCCCATGAAACCACCCGGAAAAAGAGGGAGCATCCAAGAATAGGAGCTAGCAGCAAAATCAGAGAAGGGAAGGAAAAAGTAAGTGATGGATGGTGTGAAAGCTACGCACATGCCAATGAGTGACAGCTCAAGTGAGGACGTGAAATGCTTGAGACAGTAAAATGTCTGTAATATGCAATCCATTGATGTTCAGTGACTGCTCAAGGATTAATGATTAAAATCTTTTGTCTAGCAGATGGAAGGATGACTCACGGAGCCACAAACTATTTGATTCTGCATTGTTAACATAATCACAGTGAAAAGAACTGTGGCCAAACACTTCATGTTCCCCATCATCACAACCTGTTTGCAATGTGGCTCTAAAGAGGAACTGCACCCAACCCATTATCCAATATCATTTTCATCCATTTTTCTTGTTCTCTCCACATCCTCGTGAACTGCCTCCAGATTCCTCCATATTTTTGTTGGTTTCAAGGGTTTCAAGGGTTCAAGGTCAGTTTACTGACACGTGTACCAATTAAGGTACGGTGAAATTCGAATGACCATACCGCCATGCTGAAAAAAAGCAGCAAGACATAAAAGTTAACATAAACATCCACCACAGTGGATTCCCCACATTCCCCACTGTCATGGAAGGCAATAAAGTCCAATCTTCTTCCTCTTTATTCTCCCGTGGTCGGGGCAGTCGAACCATCCGCAGTCGGGGTGATCGAAGCTCAGGCGGTTTGGAGTTCCCAAAGTCGGTCTCTAACCAGAGACCGTGAGCTCCATGGTGTTAAAGTGCGCAGGCTCCCCGCGGTTGGAGCCCAGAGGTTGATCCCTGGCAGAGGGGTCGCGAGCTCCACGATGGCAAAGGGCCTGTCCCACGAGCATGCGACTGCATGCGGCAAGCGCGACCTAACGTGGTCGCTTGAGCCGTACGGCCTCGCGGGGCCGGTCCCACTTCGATCGCCGGAGCCGTATGGAGTTGTGCGGAGCTGGTCCCAACATCGCGCGGGGCTCCGAAAAACTGACACTGTCCAAAAATTCCACACGGCAACGGCCTGCCGGCCCGCAGCCACATTGAGGCCGTACACACCGCCTTGACGGGCGTGTGCAGCGTCCCGAAGCCGTACGGAGCGTCTTGACACCACACGCAGCGTCTTGACGGCGTACGCCTAGCGCGAACTTCCCGCGGACTTCGCTCGAACTTCACGTCAACTCGTACGGGATTACTCGACCACCGCACGGCCCCCGCTTCCGGTTTGGTCGCGCTCGCCGCATGCAGTCGCATGCTCGTGGGACAGGCCCTTTAGTCCTGCTGGCTCAAGTGGTGGAGCTCCTGAAATCGGTCTCCAGCAATGGCCAGCAACTCCTCGATGTTAGGCCGCAGCCCGAACGGAGATACGATATGGGAAAAAAATCTCCGTTGAGGTAAGAGATTAGAAAACAGTCTAGCACACAGTTCATTGATTCATAGTCATAGTATCATACAGCAAGGAAACAGGCCCTTCAGCCCAACTTGCCCATACCGACCAACATGTCCCATCTACACTAGTCCCACCTGCCCGCGCTTGACTGATATCCCTCTAAACCTATGTTATCCATATACCTGTCTATATGTTGCGACAGTACCTCAACTACCTCCTCCGGCAGCTCATTCCTTACCTCCACCACCGTTTATGTAAAAGGGTTACCCCTCAGGTCCCCCCCTCACCATACACCTACCGTTCTCAATTCCCCAACTCAGGGCAAGAGACTCTGTGAGTCTACCCAATTTATTCAATAGACAATAGGCAATAGACAATAGGTGCAGGAGTAGGCCATTCTACCCTTCGAGCCAGCACCGCCATTCAATGTAATCATGGCTGATCATCCCCAATCAGTACCCCAGTTCCTGCCTTCTCCCCATATCCCCTGACTCCGCTATTTTTAAGAGCCCTATCTAGCTCTCTCTTGAAAGCATCCAGAGAACCGGCCTCCACCGCCCTCTGAGGCAGAGAATTCCACAGACTCACCACTCTCTGCGAGACAAAGTGGTTCTTCGTCTCCGTTCTAAATGGCTTACTCCTTCCTCTCATGATTTTGTACACCTCTATAAGATCACCCCTCATCCTCCGGAACACCAAGGAATAGGGACCCAGGCTAATCAACCTCTCCCTACAGCACAGGTCCTCAATTCCTGGCAACATCCTCGTGAATCTCTCCACTCTTTCCAGCTTGACAACATCTTTCCCATAACACGTTGCTCAAAACTGAACACTATGTGGCCTCACCAACGTCTTAAGGGCCTGTCCCACTTGGGTGTCATTTGCGTGTCACCCAGGTGGCGCGCGAGGAATTTGAGAATCCCAAAATCCTGGGGCTCCGCGCTCTACCGTGTGTCACTGCCTACGCCACCACATCTCACTACACGCCATGCGTGCATCGTGAAACGTAAATGATGTCACGTAAATGACCCACAAATATCGCCCAAGTGGGACAGGCCCTTTAGATAACTACAACGTTATAATTCTAAAATTGGTTAACAATGTTATAGAAATACGGAATGATAGAATTGTATTGCATGTAAACAGATCCTTTCAGTCCATCTTTCTCCAGCGAACCATCGTTCCTCTCCTTGCCCGGCCATCTGAATCCTTCATGCCCCGTGGCACCTCCCGAGGCAGACCTTAATGGCGCTGAAGGTTCTTCTTACCGTCCCTTGTCCAGCATCCGCCTCCGAACAAGATCTGAAGAAGGGTCTCGAACCGAAACGTCATCCAGTCCTTCTCTCCAGAGATGTTGCCTGTCCCGCTGAATCACTCCAGCATTTGCTTCCTACACCCCCCACCTCTTGTCCGGTTCCTGGTCTTGTGTGGGGGGAGGGGGACACCAGTAGGGGCCGGGCTCGGCGGCTTCCCTCTCCAGGTTCGCCGGTGGGTGAGCCAGGACCTTCTGCCACACGTGCCTCACAGGGACCTGGTACTCAATAAGATGAGTAACAAATAGATGTTACATTCTCAGGTAGTAATAAGAGAGGAATTGTGTTGGAAGGAACTGCAGATGCTGGTTTAAACTGAAGATAGACACAAAATGCTGGAGTAACTCAGCGGGACAGGCAGCATCTCTAGAGAGAAGGAATGGGTGACGTTTCGGGTCGAGACCCTTCTTCACACTGAATAAGGAGGAGTTGGTTACGAGGGGGACAGGGTTGGTCAGAGTGGGAGCTGATACAATGGTTCAATGGTATAATCAAAAGAGGCACAATGGTACTTTATTTATGTCACATTCTGTCAAGGGGTAGACTGACTCGCACCTCCACCACCACCCCCCCCCCCCCCCCCCCCCCCCCTCCCCAATCTTCGCACATCCCCAATCCTTTCCACTCATCACTTTAATTTCATGTTTCATGTATTTTGTGTTTTATGACTGTTGGCAGATCAATTTCCCTCCTGGGATCAATTAAGTTCTATCGTATCGTATCATATGGTATGTACCAAGGTACAGTAAAATTCAGTATTGTATACAGCTCACAAAGTCACCAGTTTGGTGCCATTTCCAAGTTCCAGTTGCTGTAAGTGATTCATTAGTTCATGAATTCCAGGAACAGAATTATGCCATTCGGCCCATCAAGTCTACACCGCCATTCAATCAATGCTGATCAATCTCCTGCCTTCTCCCCCTAACCCCTGACACCCATACTAATCAAGAAACTATCTATCTGCCTTAAAAATATCCATTGACCTGTCTTCAACGGCCATCTGTGGAAAAGAATTCCACAGATTCACCACCCTCTGTCTAAAGAAATTCCTCCTCATCTCCTTCCTAAAGGGACGTCCTGTTATTCTGAGGCTATGGCTTCCTTGCCTCTCCCACCTCTGCACATCCACTCTATTCAGGCCTTTCACTCTTCAGTAAGTTTCAATGAGGTCCCCCCACATCCTTCTAAACTCCAGCGAATACTGACCCAGTGCCAACAAACACTCAACTGGTTTGATGGGACACATCTCCCCGAGCTGATGCATAAAACAATTTGCTCCACCCTCGAGAGTAAATGTCTTGACTGGTTGAGAAAATAATGAAAATTGTGCAAAGTGGTAACTTAGACATTTTATTTCATATTATATTCAACTAAACCAAACGTTACTATGAGACACAAAATGCTGGAGTAACTCAGTGGGTCAGGCAGCATCTCCAAAGAAAAGGAATAGGTTGACATCGGGAACTGAAGAGGGGTCCCGACCCAAATCGTCACCCATTCCTTCTCTCCAGAGATGCTGCCTGACCCTCTGAGTTACTCCAGCATTTTGTGTCTATCTTCGGCGTAAACCAGCATCTGCAGTTCCTTCCTACACATTAGGAGGTGATAGATCAGCCACAATTGAGTGGCGGAATAGACTTGATGGGCCGAATGGCCTAATTCTGCTCCTAGACCTTATGAACTACCAGAATATTTTTCGCTACAATATTTTCCATTTACTGGAAGAAATATTTTTCCTGAGGTGATATATTTATACCTGAATAGTTATCTTTTCAGTAATATTTATCAGGCCGAATGATTGCGGTGGGACGACCCACTTCATCTTTCCCCCTCTAAGTTCGTTAATAAAATGAAAGATTAAACGGAGTGGCATGCCGAGAGAGGCATATTCAACAGGGAGCTAAAGGTGCAGATGCTTGGTACTGATTTGGCTTTTAAAAAAACATTAAAAAGCTGCTGGCTACGTCCCCAGGGGTTTCAGGGGAAGCAGCGCTGAGTTTTGCGTTTGATAATTTGGAAATATTAAGGCTTGCCTGAAATTAGACAGCTTATCAATGTTGCCATCCTGCTGTATGCTCAGTCAGCTCCAGCAGCAACACAGATGAAATGAAGAGAGATCAGTCGGAGGTGCAGAGAGTCCTGGCAGATTTAATTAATTACTGCTTATTAAAATGTTTGTTTACAGAAATGAACAGCTACAAAGGTCTGATGTTAATTAATTTAAAGCACAGTGTGCTGGTCCTGGCAACATGTTGACATCCAGGCGGGTAGTTTAATGGCAGGTAGGCGAGTGTCTCATTGAATTTATATCAATCGCTTTGAGGTGTGTGGTGAAAGAACCAGTGCACGACTGTGACTGCCGGTTGAATTAAGGAGCAGCAGGGGAGCACAAGCTACCCGTCAGGGCGGCACGGTGGCGCAGCTGGTAGTGCTGCTGCCTCACAGCGCCAGAGACCCGGGTTTGACCCTGACCTCGGGGGCTGTCTGTGCGGAGTTTGCACCTTCATCCCGTGACCACGTTGGTTTCCTGCGGGTGTTCCGGTTTACTCCTACATCCCAAAGACGTGCGGGTCTCTAAGATGATGGTCTCTCTTTTAAAATCCTTGATCGGACTTTGCTGGCTTTACCTTGCACTAAACGTTATTCCCTTATCAATAGACAATAGACAATAGACAATAGGTGCAGGAGTGGGCCATTCGGCCCTTCGAGCCAACACCACCATTCAATGTGATTATGGCTGATCATCCCCAATCAGTACCCCGTTCCTGCCTTCTCCCCATATCCCCAGACTCCGCTATTTTTAAGAGCCCTATCTTGCTCACACTTGAAAGCATCCAGAGAACCCGCCTCCACTGCCCTCTGAGGCAGAGAATTCCACAGACTCACCACTCTCTGTGAGAAAAAGTGTTTCCTCGTCTCCGTTCTAAATGGCTTTCTCCTTATTCTTAAACTGTGGCCCCTGGTTCTGGACTCCCCCGATATCGGGGACATGTTTCCTGCCTCTAGCGTGTCCAAGCCCTTAACAATGTTATATGTTTCAATGA
This sequence comes from Leucoraja erinaceus, assembly GCF_028641065.1. NCBI lineage: Eukaryota > Metazoa > Chordata > Chondrichthyes > Rajiformes > Rajidae > Leucoraja > Leucoraja erinaceus. The sequence goes on along the minus strand of NC_073410.1, from coordinate 15,419,715 downwards.
GATTCCCTCTCATCCTTCTAAACTCCAGAGTGTAACTGTAAATGGCTCGATTGTAATCATGTATTGTCTTCCCGCTGACTGGAAAGCACGCAACGAAACCTCTTCACTGTACCTTATCACGTATCATCTATACACTGTAAATGGATTGATTTTAATCACGTATTGTATCTCCGCTGACTGGTTAGCACGCAACAAAAGCTTTCCACTGTACCTTGGTACACATGGCAATAAACTAAATTGCCCCTAGCATGTAAGGTGTGGATATGAAAGTGAAATAACATTAAACCAGCGCGAACGGGTGATCGACGGACATCATGGATTCGGTGGGCCGAATGGCCTGTCTCCAACCTGTCTCATTCAATGAATTAATACACAGCTAAAAGAATTTGCTACATCACTTTCACTTTAGCAGGTACAGGAAACATATCAGCAAGTACTACACCTGGTTGTTAAGGACATACCTCAGACCTAACGCTTGAATTTATTTTTGTATAATATTATCAGGCCATCATTTAGTTTAGTTTAATTTGAAGTAACAGTGTGGAAACAGGCCCTTCGGCCCACCGAGTCTGTATCGACCAGCGATCCCCGCACACTAACACCATCCTACACACACTGGGGACAATTTACAAGCTTACCAAGCCAATTAACCTACAAACCTGTACGTCGTTGGAGTGTGGGAGGAAACCAGAGAACCCAGAGAAAACCCACGCAGGTCGCGGAGAGAATGTACAAACTCTGTACAGACAGCACCCATAGTCAGGATCAGGGTCTCTGGCGCTGTAAGGCAGCAACTCTACCGCTGTGGCACCGTGCTGCCCTATTTGGATAGCATGGAGTAGACAGCTTTGGTACACATGACATTAATAATCTTAAACCTAAACTTAATTAATAGAGCATTGAGAAATTGGACACAGAATGCTGGAGGAACTCAGCGGGACAGGCAATATCTCTGGAGAGATGTGTCTATCTTCGGTTTAAACCAGCATCAGCAGTTCCTTCCTATGCACTGACTCCCTCTTCATCAGCCTTTGGTTCCATGCCGAGATAGCCGATTAAGAATGAACCAGGAACAGAAAGATACAGAGATGCTGCCTGAGCTGTTGAGTTACTCCAGCACTTTGTGTCTTTTTCTGTAGACCAGCATCTGCAGTTCCTTGTTTCATACTTTAAACTTTAGGCTTTAGAGATACAGTGCGGAAACGGGCCCTTTGGCCCATCGAGCCAACTAGCGATCATCGATACACCAGTACTATCCCTCACACACCGGGGACAATTGACACTTTCCAGAAGCCAAGTAACCTACAAACTTGCACGTGTTTGGTGTGTGGGAGGAAACCGGGGCACCTGGAGGAAACCAACACGGTCACAGGGAGAACATGCAAACTCCGTACAGACAGCACCCGTAGTCAGGATCAAGCTCGGGTCTCTGGTGTTGTAAACCAGCAACTTTTCCGCTGTGCCACCGTGCCTTTCTTCTCTCCTTGTTCTCCCTCCAAGCTGGCCTGATAAATACATTGCTCAGTTCTCCTGGTTAGATACTTCCATGTATCTGCTGTAACCATTTTATATCTATCCTGTTACAGCCAATTCATCACCAGTAACGGTAAAGTCTGGAGAAGAGTCCAGACCCGTTCTGTCACCTATCCATGTTCTCCGGGGATGCTTCCTGACCCGTTGAGTCACTCCAGCACTTTGAGTCTAATGCCCCTGTCCCACTTAGGAAACCTGAACGGGAACCTCTGGAGACTTTGCGCCCCACCCAAGGTTTCCGTGCGGTTCCCGGAGGTTTTTGACAGTCTCCCTACCTGCTTCCGCTACCTGCAACCTCCGGCAACCACCTGCAACCTCCGGGAACCACACGGAAACCTTGGGTGGGGCGCAAAGTCTCCAGAGGTTTCCGTTTAGGTTTCCTAAGTGGGACAGGGAGGTTGGAATACGATTCTGAGGGGTAGCTTTTTCCACACAAAGGCTGGTGGGTGTATGGAAAGAGCTGCCAGATGAGGTAGTTGCTGCTCAGACCATTACACCGTTTAAGAAACACTTAGCCTGGTACAGGGATAGGACAGGTTTAGCAGGGAATGGGCCTAATGCAGACCGGTGGGACTGGTGTAGATGGGACATGTTGGGTGGTGTGGGCAAGTTGGGCCGAAGGGTCTGTTTCCACGCTGTATCGCTCTATGAATCTCTGTGACTCCGTGAACAAAATGGGGTGTCAGACGGTGAAGTTATGGGAGCACTGATGGAGTTCAAGAGCAGAGATATCAGAATGATATCCTGCTGGTGTCCAGTCTGAAGAAGGCTATCAACCCAATACGTCACCTATTCCTTTTGTCGAGGAATGCTGCCTGACTCGCTGAGCTACTCACCCCTTCCCACCCAAACCACCCCCTCCCCAGGTACCTTCCCCTGCAACCACAGAAGATGCCACACCAGTCCTCCCTCAACTCTATCCAGGGACCCCGACAGTCCTTTCAGCTTAGACAGAGGATCACTTGCACCTCCTCCAACCTCATCTACTGTATCCGTTGTTCAAGATGTGGACTCTTATACATCGACGAGACCAAACGCAGACTGGGCGATCGTTCTGCGGAACACCTTCGCTCAGTCCACCTGAACCAACCTGATCTCCCGGTTGCTAAACACTTTAATTCTCCTTCCCATTCGCACACTGTCCTAGGTCTCCTCCCTTGTCAGAGTGAGGCTAAACGCAAATTGGAGGAACAACATCTCATATTTCGCTTGGGCAGCTTACGACCCAGTGGTATGAATATTGATTTCTCTATCTACAAGTAACCCCGGCATTCCCTCTCTCTCCATCCCTTCCCCACCCATGTCACACCAGCTTCTCGTTTTCACCCAAAAAATGGCCTGTTTGCTATATCAATGTTACTTTTTTGCGTATCTTTCATTCATTGTTCTTTATCTCTCTACAACATCGTCTATATCTCTCGTTTCCCTTTCTCCTGACTCTCAGTCTGAAGACGGGTATCGACCCGAAGCGTCACCCATTCCTTCTCTACATGTAAATAATAATAATAATAATAATAATAATAATAATAATAATATCTCTATAGCACATTTTTTCACTTGCTGACCCCAAAGTGCTTCACATAATTACATTACATTTACACACAGGCAAAGGTGGGTGAAGTGTCTTGCCCCAAGGACACAACGACAGTATGCACTCCAAGCGGGATTCGAACCGGCTACCTTCCGGTCGCCAGCCGAACACTAGCCATTTGCGTCATCTGTCGTCCCTAAATAGCGCGTTCTAAGCTTCCCCCCAGTCTAGTTTCAGTCAAAAATCACTGAATCAAGCACTTGCGCATCTAAACTTTATTTTGACAAAACATAATTACAGTTGTAACTAATGTACCTAACCGTCGCGGGTTTGATCCTCATATCAAGCCCTCTAGGCCTCGCTCAAACAGCGACACTCCAGAAGGTCACGCAGTCCCAAGCGCTCTCCCAGAAGATCGACGCTGAACCTCGTGGTAGCGGACTTTTATAGGTCTCCAGACCTCGAGGGGCCGAACCACATGGGGGTGGTCTCTTTACAATCCAATTACAGATATCGATTAACCCCGTACATGACAGACATTTCCCTAACCCAATAATACAGCGGCTAATACATTGTATTCAAACAGTGTTTCTCAGAGGAAACAAACATCGCAACATGTGCCCTGATATCAGACAAGGCTCAATACTTAATCCAATCAACTTCCAGCAAAGTAAAGCTTTGCAACATTATTTACAATGTGTATGTCTGGTTTGCAGTCATCCAATCCATTCTATGCATTTTGCACCTAATTGACAGGGTCTGTAGATGTTCCCAGTTTCTTCCTGCAGCTCTGATCTAGGCTCGAGACAAACTGGCACCGTTCTGCAGCTAGTCCCATTTCTACAGAAAGCACTTTTAAATTGACCAAATGGCCGAGCAGCCCAGAAGCCTTTACTCAAATTTAGGGACCGAGCCTCTCCAATTTGGCCAGGATTAACATTCAGAGATGCTGCCTGTCCCGCTGGGTTACTCCTGTTCTTTGTGCCTATCTTCAGAATGATGTCAAACAGCAATTCGCACCTTCAGAAGATAAGGGGAAAATGACAAAAGAAACATCAGGAATTGCTTCGAATTAATGAAGGTATTATTATAGACAATAGACAATAGGTGCAGGAGTAGGCCATTCGGCCTTTCGAGCCAGCCATTCAATGTGATCATGGCTGATCATCCCCAATCAGTACCTCGTTCCTGCCTTCTCCCCATATCCCCTGACTCCCCTGTTTTTAAGAGACCTATCTGGCTCTGTTTTGAAAGCATCCAGAGAACCCGCCTCCACCGCTCTCTGAGGCAGAGAATTCCACACTCACCACTCACTGTGAGAAAAAGTGTTATTGATTCTATTCGACTCTTTCCGATCTCTGTTTTATCTCTAAGGTAGATAAAAATGCTGGAGAAACTCAGCGGGTGAGGCAACATCTATGGAACGAAGGAATAAGTGACATTTCGGGTCGAGACCCTTTTATCTCCATTTGCTTTGTTCTTAGTTTCTCCCAGTTAACTATGACCTATTCTAGATTTTCCTTGGTCTCCATTCCCTTTGTCCCATTTTCACACCTTACACTTCCTTATCTATGTATCTCCCTCTCCCCTGACATCAGTCTGAAGAAGGTTCCCGACCTGCAACATCAGCCAGACGCTGCCCATCCCGCTGAGTTACCCCAGCGTTTTGTGCCTATCTTCGGTCTAAACCAGCATCTGCAGTTCCTTCCCACACAGTATTCTATTATCTGTGTACAGCCAGGTAGAAAGCCTTTGTTTACTAGTCATCACAGTATCAATTAATCACGTAGCACTGATATGAATGGATCACCACTTCCACATAACAATGGATCGGGCATTGTCACTCTCCCATTCCCTCTGCCGCGGAAAGTCGCGATGTACCCAGGAGACGGATTGTCTGAATTTGAGGAGACGGGCCATTTCGGCGACTTCCAAAAAATTCCCTGTTGGCTTTTTAAACTTCACTTTCTCGAAATAGGTTGTGAGTGACGGCAGAGAAATAGTCAGCGGGACTCAATCTCGGGGGAAATACAGGTTTATTAGATTATGAAAGTCACAGACAGATGACGGGGAACCTTATCACGGGTTGAGGGTTCTGCATTTCAAAATTTCATGAGCGGAATATGATCCCCAAGGTGGTGTGGCACGTGGAAACATGGAAAATAGGTGCAGGAGTAGGCCATTCGGCCCTTTGAGCCAGAACCGCCATTCAAAATTATCATGGTTGATCATCCAAAATCAGTACCCCGTTCCTGCTTTCTCCCCATATCCCTTGATTATGTTAGCCCTAAGAGTTATGTCTAACTCTCTCTTGAAAACATCCAGTGAATTGGCCTCCAGTGCCTTCTGTGGCAGAGAATTGTACAAATTCACAACTCTCTGGGTGAAAAAATGTTTCCTCATCTGTCCTAAATGGTCTACCCCTTATTCTTGAACTGCGACCTCTGGTTCTGGACTCTCCCAACATCTGGAAAATTTATCCTGCATCTAGCTTGTCCAATCCCTTAAAAATGTAGTATGTTTCAATAAGATCCCCTCTCATCCATCTAAATTCCAGTGAATGCAATCCCAGTCGATCCATTCTTTCATCATACGTCAGTCCCGCCATCCTGGGAATTAACCTGGTGAACCTACGCTGCAGTTCCCTCAATAGCAAGAATGTCCTCCCTCAAATTAGGAGATCAAATCTGCACACAATACTCCTGGCGTGGCCTCACCAGGGCCCTGTACAAGTGCAGTAGGACCTCCTTGCTTTGATTATCAAATCCTCATTAGCGGTAGAGCTACTGCCTTACAGCGGCAGGGACCCGGGTTCGATCCTGACCACGGGTGCTTGTCCGTACGGAGTTTGTACGTTCTTCCCGTGACCTGCGTGGGTTCTCTCCAAGATCTTCAGTTTCCTCCCATGCTATAACAGGTTTGTAGGTTAATTGGCTTGGTGTAAATGCAAAAATTGTCCCTCGTGTGTGTAGGGGGCAGTGTTAATGTGCGGGGATCGCTGGTCGGTGTGGACTAGGTGGGCCGAATAGCCTGCGTTGTATCTCTAAACTAAACTAAACTAAACTAAACTAAACTAAACTAAACTAAACTAAACTAAACTAAACTAAACTAAACTAAACTAAACTAAATTAAGAGAGTGGGTGGTACTTCTTTTAGTTACTGAGAGATAGTGGTTGGATGAGTTGTGAGTCCTACTCATCGCTAGGAAGTTCGATGGGAGTGGGAGTGAGAATGAGATGCGAAGACAGAGTTGAGAACCATTGATACTTGGCAGAGTGTGGCTGGAGGGATGAGAGATCAGATGGTGAGACCCATTCACTTATCGTAGGGACAAAGAATGGCAGATAGACTCATATAGTCATACAGTGTGGAAACATGCCCTTCTGCCCAACTTGCCCACACCACCCAACAAGCTTCATCTAAACTAGTTTTACTTGCCGAGTTTTGGCCCATATCTCTCTAAAACTGTCCTATCCATGTACCTGTTGAAATGTTTCTTCAATAGTCTTTGCTTCAACTACCTCCTCTGGCAGCTTGTTCCATACACCCACCACCATTTGTGTGATAAACGTACCCCTCAGGTTCCTATTAAGTCTTTCCCCCCTCACCCTAAACCTACATCCTCTCGATTACTCTACTCTTCTGAATGTGCAAATTGCTGTTGGCCTCACAGTGATGGAGACCTGGGTTAGATCCTGGCTACAGGTGCTGTTTGTATGGAGTTTTGTGGCATTGCTCCTTCCTTCCTCACTAATCCATTCAGCCCTAAAACCCTCTGCATTCCCCTAGCTCTGGATTCTGGGGTATTCCGCAGTCATTACATCCGCACTACCCCATCTCAATTCCACAAGTCCCACTGCTTCCTGGAGGCCTCCATCAGTTTCTGCACTATGAAACCAAGATTCTTGCCCCAAGCCTATCTTAAACCCTCTCCTTGGAAATGTTCCTTTACTTTACTTTAGACTTTAGAGATATAGGAAGGAAACAGGCCCATCGGTCCATCGAGTCTGTGCCGACCAGCGATCACCCCAGACACTAGCACTATCCTACACACGAGGGACAATTTACAATTAACCTCCAAACCTGTACGTCTATGGAGTGTAGGAAAAAACTGGAAACTCCGGAAAAAACCCACGCAGGTCACGGGGCGAATGTACAAACTCCGTACAGTCAGAATCGAACCCGGGTCTCTGGCGCTGCGAGGCAGCAACTCTACCGCTGCGCCACCGTGCCGCCCAGCGGTTCCTTATAACCCCTCTCATTGTCTAGGTGTTTGCTCATCTGGCTCAGCATCAATTTCTTCAGCTCAAGCAACATTTTACCCGCAAGATCTCCAGCGACACGCCTCGGGGAGATTTACAACACTGAAGTTGCAAAAGACAAACGCAAAACTCCTTGTCGACTCCCGGAAGTGTGAATGAAAGTTTGTGGACTGACAGAGCTCATTGGAATAATCAAACACTTGTGGGACCTGTTCAATCTTGCTGCAGATGCAACTTTATTGATTATTTCACACTGCGTGGCAATTATCCCAGGTTAAGGGATCAACTGGATTAAGAATATTATGATACTTGAGTAAACTTATGTGGCATTTCTAATTTACTTTGATTGACTCAGTGGCTATTCTTGACGCCATGCATATTTATTTCCCATCATTCTCATTTGTCAACTTGGCATTTATGCCAAACACAAATCTCAATTCAAAACAGCACAGCCCTTAACGTAGCAAAAAGAAGACACGACAGACAAAGGCTGTCACTTCTCCAAAGAAGGAGCCTTTGGATAATAATTTGATGTAAGGTGTTGTAAAGAATTGGTTAGCAGCCGAGATATGATGCTGAGTCAAGCAAGGAAGTGGGAGAAAAAACAAATAAGCTCCAAGTCAAGGGTAGACACAAAACGCAGGAGTAACTCAGCGGGACAAGTAGCATCGCCGGAGAGAAGGAATGGGTGACGTTTCTTCAGACTTTAAGACTTTTCGGGTCTTGACCCTGAAAGGTCAGCCATTCCTTCTCTCCAGAGATGCCTCATGTCCCGTTGAGCTACTCCAGTGTTTTGTGTCCACCAGGGGCGCCGAATAATTGGCAACCCCGCCAACAGTCTGTTTGTTTTTTTGTCTTTTTAAACATTTTTAGTGCATTTTTAAAGAATACATTTTTTTTGTGTTTTTTTTTGTCTTTTCTCCGGTTTTAAAGTTTTATTCTCTCGGGGTGGTGGTGGGGGAGGGGGAGGGGGAGGGGTGGGGGGGGGGGGGGGGGGGGTCGGGGTAACTTTTTCTAAGTTTCTTACCTTGCCGGAGATGCGATTGTTTTCTGGGTCGTATCTCCGGCCGCTCTGCGGCCTACCATCGATGGAGCTGGAGGCCTCCTCGGACTGACCTTGAGTGCCCCCAAGACCTTGACTGACCTTGGGGCACAGACTTAACATCGGAGTCGATCCCTTACCTGAGATCGCTCCATCGAGCTCGCAGTCTCAGGAGAGGTTAGTCGAGAAGCTCCAACGAACGCAGATGCTCGGCCAGCCCCAACCCGGGGTTCGACCGCATGCGCGGGGGAGTTCACATCCCCCCCCCCGTGCAGGAGTTGATCGCCCCGACGCAGAGGGCTCAAACACTGCCGGCTACGAACTCAAGATAGTCCCGTCAACGGAGGGCTCGATGCCCCTGACCACTGGAGAGCAACGGAGGGAAGAGATTGAACTTTTTTCACCTTCCATCACAGTGAGGAATGTGGAGGAGTCACTGTGGTGGATGTTTATGTTAAAATGAATTTTGTGTGTTCGGTTGCTTTTCATTTGTATGACTGACTTGGCAAATGAAATTCCTCGTAGGTTGCAAAACATACTTGGCTAATAAAGTATTATTGTGATTGTGATTGTGATCGGTGTAAACCAGCATCTGCATTTTTTTTGTGTAGGAAAGAACTGCAGATGCTGGTTTAAACCGAAGATAGACACAAAATGCTGGAGAGACTCAGCGTGACAGGCAGCATCTCTGGAGAGAAGGAATGGGTGACGTTTTGTGTTTGAGTCTGAAGAAGTGTCTCGATCCAAAACGTCATCCATTCCTTCTCTCAAGAGATGCTGCCTGTCCCGCTGAGTTACTCCAGCATTTTGTGTCTATCTGTATTTTCCTCCTACACATCTAAGTCAAGAGTAATTGAGAGACAGGGTGGAGACAGGCCCTTTGACCCAATTGGCCCACACTGACCAACATGCCCCATCTACAGTAGTTCCACCTGCATGCGTCTGGCCCACATATCCCTCTAAACCTGTCCTATCCATGTACCTGCTCAAGTGCTTTTTTAAACTTTGCGACAATACCTGCCTCAACTACCTCCTCTGGATCATTCCATATACCTACCACCCTTTGAGTAAAAAAGTTGCCCCTCATGTTCCCGTTAAATCTTTACCCCTCACCAACCTCTCCTCTGGTTCTTGAACCAGAACCAGGGGCCACAGTTTAAGAATAAGGGGTAAGCCATTTAGAACGGAGACGAGGAAACATTTTTTCTCACAGAGAGTTGTGAGTGTGGAATTCTCTGCGTTAGTGGGCGTTGGAGGCCGGTTCTCTGGATATTTACAAGAGAGAGCTCGATAGGGCTCTTAAAGATAGTGGTCAGGGGATATGGGGAGTAGGCAGGAACGGGGTACTGATTGTGTATGATCAGCAATGATCACATTGAATGGCGGTGCTGGCTCGAAGGGCCGAATGGCCTACTCCTGCACCTGTTGTCTATTGTCTATAATAATATCTTTATTAATTGTCTATAAGACTAATGGAAGGAGGAGGCTAGCCTGTAAGAAGGAATGGGTGACGTTTTGGGTCATGACCCTTCTTCAGACTGAGAGTCAGGGTAGAGAGAGACTAGAGATATGGAAGGGTAGGGTGTGAAAAGGACATCAAAGCAGACGATGATTAAGGAAATGTACAATGGTTCATTGTTAGCTGACGGGAAGATGACAAGGAGGTGTACAATCAGTAAAATTAAAGAGGACAGTGAACTAGGGTGGGGGAGGGACAGGGAGAGAGAAAGGAAAGATTACTTGAAGTTAGCAAAATCAACATTCATGACAAAATATGAGGTGCTGTTCCTCCAATTTGCACTGGGCTTCACTCTGACAGTGGAGGAGGCCCAGGACAGAACCGTCAGTGTGGGAATGGGAGGGGGAGTTAAAGTGTTCACAAACCAGGTGATCGGGAGGGCCCAGGTGTTCAGCGAAACGATCGGCGAGCCTGCGCTTGGCCTCGCCCGTATCCTTCCTACCCAATTTGAGGGAACTGTTTTTCTGGAAGATGTAGATAGGTGAGTGGGAGAAGCTCCGCCATTCAATATGATCCTGGCTGATCATCCAAAATCAGTAACCCGTTCCTTCTATCTCCCCGTATCTCGAATTTAGAATTTTTACCGAAGCCAATTATACCACGAACCTGCATATCCTTGCAGTGTGGAGAGAAACCGGAGATCCCGGAGAAAACCCATGCAGGTTACTGGGAGAACGAACAAACTCCGTACAGACAGCACCCGCACACGGGATCGAATCCTGGTCTCTGGCGTTGTAAGGCAGCAACTCTACCGCTGCGCCACCGTGCCACCTGTAGACAGCTGAGAACTACAGAGATCCCCTCCCACCTGAAGCACAGTTTCTATCATTTGAACAGATATTTTCCCTGTCTTAATATGCCTCACCAGGTGTAAAGCAGTGACTGTGTTGCATTCGGAGATGTATCATGTACAGTGTATTCAACACGAACATGCCTAATTATGTGCACTGACTTATCATCTGCCTTTTCTCCTTGCTGTGGATGCAGCTGACAAACAAACAAACCAAGAGCATAAGAATCAGCAGCAGGAATAGACCATTTGCTCCTTCAGGCATGCTCCAACGTTCAATAAGATCCTAGTTTTGCGGCACGGTGGTGCAGCGGTAGAGTTGCTGCCTTCCAGCACCAGGGACCCGGGTTCGATCCTGACCACGGCTACTGCCTGTTCGGAGTTTGTCCGTTCTCCCCGTGACCTGCGTGGGATTTCTCCTGGTGCTCTGGTTTCCTTCCACACTCCAAAGACGTACAGATTTGTCGGTAAAATTCTAATTTGTCCCTAGTGTGTGTAGGCTAGTATAAGTGTGCGGGCATCGCTGGTCGGTGTGGACTCGGTGGGCTGAAGGGCCTGTTTCCGCGCTGTATCTCTAAACTAAACTAAACGAAACGAAACAAAACCAAGTTGATCTACCGCAACTAAACTTCCGTTCTCTGTGCTATGTCCTTTGATTCCTCAATGCACAAATGTCTATTGATTTCTGTCTTGAATCTTTCAAATGACTTGTTCCCGATGTTGGGGGAGTCCAGAACCAGGGGCCACAGTTTAAGAATAAGGAGCAGGCCATTTAGAACGGAGACGAGGAGGAAACACTTTTTTTCACAGAGAGTTGTGAGTCTGTGGGATTCTCTGCCTCAGAGGGTGGTGGAGGCAGGTTCTCTGGATGCTTTCAAGAGAGAGCTAGATAAGGCTCTTAAAAATAGCAGAGTCAGGGGATGTGGGGAGAAGGCAGGAACGGGGTACTGATTGGGGATGATCAGCCATGATCATATTGAATGGCGGTGCTGGCTCGAAGGGCCGAATGGCCTACTCCTGCACCTATTGTCTATTGTCTATTGACTGAGTACTTACAGCCCTCTGGATTAACAACTTGTACGGATGCAAAAATGAGTGAAAAGAATTGTCAAGATGACTGACTCTATATTGTGTTCTGGAGTTACTCAACGGGTCAGGCAGCATCCGTGGAGATCACAGATAGGTGACGTTTAGGGTCAGGACAGAGTAAGAATCCTCAGAGTCCTATGTATAAAAGGACATCATACCTCAGAATAAAAGGACGTACCTTTAGAAAGGAGATGAGGAGGAATTTCAGTGGAATTCAATGGCACAGATGGCTGCGAAGATCAAGTCAATGTGGGTGTTTTTTAGGCGGAGATTGACAGATTCTTGATTAGTGTCAGGGGTTATGGGGAGTAGGCAGGAGATTGGAGTTGAGGGGGAAAGATAGATCAGCCGTGGTTGAATGGTGGAGTAGACTTGACTTCTGTAAATTGTCCTCTAGTATATAGGATAGTGTTACTTGCTGGTTGGTGTGGGCAAGTTTGGACGAAGGGCCTGTTTGACTCCAGGACTCTCTAACCTAGTTCTGCCACTGTAAAAAAGAGGGTCTGAACCGAACCGTCACCTATCCATTGTTGTAGGAAGGAACTGCAGGTGCTGGTATAAACCGAAAATAGACACAAAATGCTGGAGTAACTCAGTGGGACAAGCATCATCTCTGGAGAGAAAGAAACGGGTGATGTTTCGGGTCTGAAGAAAGGCCTCGACCAGAAATGTCACCCATTCCTTCTATCCAGAGATGCTGCCCGTCCCGCTGAGTTACTCCAGCATTTTGCCTCACCTATCCATGTTCCCCAGAGATGCTGCCTGTCCCACTGAGTTAATCCAGCTCTTTGTGTCCTTTTCTGCCACTCAATACTTGAACACTCCCTATTGAAGTCAGCCGGCTATCAATTTTGCTACATTTCACATCTCTGCACGCTGTTATTAATCTAAGGTTCCCCCCCCCCCCCCCCTAAAATCTAGATAAATGGGAATTTAAATAATTGACATGTACTGTTTATCCTTATCAATTCTCTGCTACCTTTTGAAAGAATTCAATGAGGTAAGTTAAGCTGAACACTCTCTTCTGAAATTTATGACCTTTTCATGATTACATTTTTATTGTCTACTTGTTTCTTTATTGGAATATTTATAGGATTCCATTATTGTTCCTTCCACTTTGAGATGACTGCTCCGTAGTTTTGTTCTACTGTGCTATTTCCCTCCTTAAATAGGGACATTTTGTTAGCTATCTAGAATTCCTCCGGCACAAGATCTTTTCAAACAAATTATTAAATATGTGTAACAGTGCCTTTGATATCGCTTCCCTGGATTCCTTTAAAATGTACGGTTCCAATCATCTGGACCATAGATTTTATTCTCTATATTTGATTAGTTAGGATTTCTCTTCTTTTTAATTTGAATATAGTTACAGTATATCTTTTCAAATCCCATGTCATGTCGGCCTGATCTGCATACCTGGCAAGCACTAAAGCAATCTAATCCTTTGGTCTTTTTTTTCAATTTAACTGCTACTACCTGCCGTTCGTTCCATCCAGAGGATAGACGCAAAAAGCTGGAGTAACTCAGCGGGTCAGGCAGCGTCTCGATAGAGAAGGAACAGGTGATGTTTCAGGTCGAGACCCTGCTTCCATCTAGTAAGTAGCCTTATTTCCAATCTGACCACCAACTTCCTGCTATTTCCCTCCACACCCATCCCCCCCCTCCCCTCCCCCCCCCCCCTCCCATGGGCCCCACCTGAATGCTCACCTATTTCTCCACTCCTCCTCCCGCCCACCCCCCCCCCCCCCTGTTTTTTCCTCCCCCTGAATTCACAATCCGCCACTCTTCAAACCTGTCCCGCACCTGTTCTTCTTATCCCTGACCTTTGTTCCAAACTTCTACCTGTCAAAACTCCCCCTCCCCCACCTGCGTGACCTATCACCATCCGTGCTTTGTTCTGCCTCTGTTCTTTTTCAGCTTTCTTCCCCCCCACCCCGTTCAGTCCATATCTGAAGAAGATTTTGCAGTCTGAAGAAGGATCTCGACGTGAAACGTCACCCATTCCTTCTCTCCAGAAACGCTGCCTGTCCCGCTGAGTTACTCCAGCTTTTTGTGTCTATGGTCATATCTGAAGAAGGATGTGTTGGCTCTGGAGAGGGACCAGAGGAGGTTGACAAGAATGATCCCAAGAATGAGTAGGTTAACCTATGATGAGCGTTTGTCGGCACTGGGCTCGCTGGAGTTTAGAAGAATGAGGGGGGACCTCATTGAAACTTACTGAATAGTGAAAGGCTTGGATAGAGTGGATGTGGAGAGGATGTTTCCGGGAGTGGGAGAGTCTAGGACTAGAGGGCATAGCCTCAGAATTAAAGGATATTCTTTTAGGAAGGAGATGAGGAGAAATGTCTTTAGTCGGAGGGTGGTGAATCTGTGGAATTCTTTGCCAAAGACGGCAGTGGAGGCCAAGTCAGTGGATATTTTTAAGGCAGAGATAGCTAGATTCTTGATTAGTACAGGTGTCAGAGGTTATGGGGATAGGCAGGAGAATGGGGTTAGGAGGGAGAGATTGATCAACCATGATTGAATGGCGGAGTAGACTTGTTGGGCCGAATGGCTTAATTCTATAATCCTTAGGACCTTATGACCTTATGATCAGTGTGGAGAAGGGTCTCAACCCAAAATGTCACCTGGCCATGTTATCCAGAGATAAACAGGAAGAAAGGTCCCGACCCAAAATGTGACCTATCTGTGATCGCTAGAGATGCTGTCTGACCCACTGAGTCACTAGAAGGGTCTCGACCCAAAACGTCGCCTATTTCCTTCGCTCCATAGCTGAGTTACTCCAGCACTTTGTATAATTTTCCCTTTATTTACCAGCAGGAACTAATTAAAAATACGAGGTCACACATTTTAGACAAATGCAACGAATGATGATTTAAGGTGACAATGAAATCAACCACAATCTTACAGAAATGTAAACCAAGCTCATGTCTGTCTCAGCGTCTCTAATATCTCCCTTTATTTACCCATGGAGTCTCATCAGTGTGCAGTTATGCTTTCAATTGATTTGAATCGAAAGATACAGCATGGAAACAGGCCCTTCGGCCCACCGAGTCAATGCTGTCCATCGTTTAATCACCCACTCACACCCGTTCATTGTTATCCTGGTTTCACATCCTCTTGACTGGATGCGTGACCTGTTTCTGCATTTAACTTCTACTTTGGCTCATTTGTAGATGGTTTTTATAGAGCTACAGCATGGAAACAGGCCCTTCAGCCCACTGAGTCTGTACTGACCAACGATCCCCGCACACTAACATTACCCAACACACACTAGGAAAAATATACAATTATACCAAGCCAATTTCCCTTCAAACCTGTACGTCTTTGGAGTGTGGGAGGAAACAGGAGCACCCAGAGAAAAGCCACTCAGGTCACAGTAGTAGACAATAGACAATAGGCAATAGGTGCAAGAGTAGGCCATTCGGCCCTTCGAGCCAGCACCGCCATTCAATGTGATCATGGCTGATCATCCCCAATCAGTACCCCGTTCCTGCCTTGTCCCCATATCCCCTGACTCCGCTATTTTTAAGAGCCCTATCTAGCTTTCTCTTGAGACAGTCACGGGGAGAAGGACCAAACTCCGTACAAACGGTGCCCGCTGTCAGGATCGAACCTGTGTATCTGGTGCTGTAAGGCAGCAACTCTACCGCTGCACCACCCTGTCAACCGAAATTGTTGTTAAGCTGGAAAGAACACAGAGAAAATATATATTAGGATGTTACCAGGTCTCGAAGGGCTTGAGCTACAGGAAGAGTGTACAACCCAGGTCATTATTCCTTGGAGCACAGGAGGCTGAGATGATATTCTAGAGGTGTATTTGTTTAAGAAAGAACTGCAGATGCTGGAAAAAATGGTAGGTAGACAAAATGCTGGAGAAACTCAGCAGGTGAAGCAGCATCTATGGGGCGAAGGAATAAGTGGCGTTTCGGGTCGAGACCCTTCTTCAGACTTCTATAGAAGTGTATAAACTCATGAGGGGAATAGATCGGGTGAATGCACGTCTTATACCCAGGATAGGGGGAATCTAGAACAGATATATGGTTTTAAGGTGAGAGGGGAAAAATTTAAAGGGCGCTGTTTTAAATATTGCCATTGTATCTCCCTCAACTACCGCCTCTGGCAAAGAAGACACATAATGCTGGAGTAACTCAGCAGGTCTGGCAGCATCCCTGGAGAACATGGATAGGCAACATTTCAATCGGAATTCTACTTCAGACAAACTATAGACTTTCAACTCGAAACGTCGCCTATCCATGTTCTCCAGCGATGCTGCCTGACCTGCTGAGTTACTCCAGCATTTTGTTTCTTTCTTTGGTATAAACCAGCATCTGCAGTGCCTTCTCCGGAAGCTCATTCCATAAACCAAGGGGCAACATTTTCACTCGGAGAGTATTGGGTATATGGAACCAACTGCCAGAGGAGGTAGTTGAGTCTGGTATAATAACAGCATTTAAAAAAACACTAGGATGGGTACATGGATAAGAAAGGATTAGAGGGATATGGGCTAAATGCAGTCTAATGGGACTAGCTGAGATGGGTGCCTTGGTCAGCAGGGATGTTTGGGCTGTTTCCCTGCTGTATGAATAGGACTCTAAACTATTTTACTTCAGCCAAGCCAAGTTTAGTTTAGTTTAGAGATAGAATACAATAGAATAGTTTATTTAACGTCATTGTAACATGAACCATGTACAACGAAATTTAAAAATGTCAGCCAGTCAGTGCACCATTCAAACATTTCTAAAAGCTAACGATACATACAAGATAAAATATTAAAAGATAAACAACTAAAATAAATATCATGAAAATAGCACGCATAAACACCCAACCCTCCATCCTTCTGTCGATTTCACAGTGTACCACATCCCTTAGTATGTCGCCCCTGCGTTCCTTGGCGGCCATTTAGTGCTTTATGTAGCTGGTTTTTTTAGTCTGTTCCTTGTCCTTGTAGATCTGTACCGTCTGCCTGACGGGCAGTTCCAGGGAGTGTCCGGGTGGGAAATGTCCTCTGGGGCGTTGCAACGGGAACTGTGTAAGTCCTCCAAGGTAAGGAGAGGGCAGCCGACAATCCTCTGGGCGTTGTCAATGGCCCTCTGGAGCGCTTTCCTCTGAGCCGCTGTGCAGCTGGTGTACCACACGCATACACAGCAAGGAAACCGGACCTTCGGCCCATCGAGTCCACGCCGACCAGCGATCCCTACACTCTAACCCTACCCTACACACTAGGGACAATTTACAATTCTTACCCAAGCCAATTAACCTACAAACCCCCACGTCTTTGGAATGTGTGAGGAAGCCGGAGAAAACCAACGCAGGTCACGGGGAGAACGTACAAACTGTGTACAGACGGCACCCGTAGTCGGGATCGAACCCGGGTCTCCGGCGCTGTGAGGCAGCAACTCTTCTGCTGCGCCACCGTGCCCGTGCCGCCCCTCAGGATTGTTTAATTGCACGGGGACCAAAATAATGAAATTCTAACGCAGCAGCTTCACAGGCACATTACATCTTCTAATGGAGGGATTCAGAGAGGCTATGTACCCTGAACCTAGACCATGATGGTGATCTTAAGCTTACATTAGTCCCAAAGTACTGAAACCACAAGCAATGCACTTACTTCTCTGGAATTACCAAGCTCTGATCATTCACACCCTGCAAACTTTTATTGTACGTTTAATGTGGATATTATTGGCGTTTATTACCAATCCCTAACTACCCTCTAAAGGCTGATGGCTGTTCCTTCTCTTGAACTGCTGTTGAAGCTCTTTTCACAACGCACGGTGGCGAAACGGTAGAGTTGCTGCCTCACATGGCCAGAGGCCCGGGTTCGATCCTGACTATCTGTACGGAGTTTGCACGTTCTCCCCGTGACAGTAGTGGGTTTTTCCCCAGGATCTTCGATTCCCTTCCACACTCCAAAGACGTACGGGTTTGTAGGTTAATTGGCTTGGTATAAATGTCAAATTATCCCTAGTGTGTGTAACATAGTATTAGTCTGCGGGGATGACTGGTCGTTGTGGATTCAGTGGGACAAAGGGCCTATATCTGTGCTGTATCTCTGAACTAAACTAAACACCAGTGGTAGGGGGCAAGAAGCTATTACAAGACATGGGGAGATGACACTATTTCTAAGTTGGGACAGCATCTTGTGACAACATAGAACAAAATAGGTGCAGGAGCAGGCCATTCGGCCCTTCGAGCCTGCACCGCCATTCAATATGATCATGGCTGATCATCCAACTCAGTATCCCATCCCCACCTTCTCTCCATACCCCCTGATCCCTTTAGCCACAAGGGCCACATATAACTCCCTCTTAAATATAGCCAATGAACTGGCCTTAACTACCTTCTGTGGCAGAGAATTCCACAGATTCACCACTCTCTGTGTAAAAAATCATTTTCTCATCTCGGTCCTAAAAGATTTCCCTCTTATCCTTAAACTGTGACCCCTTGTTCTGGACTTCCCCAACATCAGGAATAATCTTCCTGCATCTAGCCTGTCCAACCCCTTAAGAATTTTGTAAGTTTCTATAAGATCCCCCCTCAATCTTCTAAATTCTAGCGTGTACAAACCGAGTCTATCCAGTCTTTCTTCATATGAAAGTCCTGCCATCCTAGGAATCAGTCTGGTGAACCTTCTCTGTACTCCCACTATGGCAAGAATGTCTTTCCTCAGATTAGGAGACCAGAACTGTACGCAATACTCCAGGTGTTGTCTCCACCAAGACCCTGTACAACTGCAGTAGAACCTCCCTGCTCCTATACCCAAATCCTTTTGCTATGAATGCGAAACATACCATTTGCTTGCTTCACTGCCTGCTGCGCCTACATGCCTACTTTCAATGACTGGTGTACCATGACACCCAGGTCTTGTTGCATCTCCCCTTTTCCTAATCGGCCACCATTCAGATACCGCCAAAGTGGATAACCTCAAATTTATCCACATTTATCCACATTATACTGCATCTGCCAAATCTGCTGAAGGGTGTGTTGTTACTCCATCCATGCCCACACTTTTTTCTCTTCTGTGTAGTCACAGGATTAGACAAAGTTGTGGGTCTGGCCTCTGTGAGTAATGGTAGTGCATTTTGTAGATGGTTCACAGTGACCAGAGCACCCGGAGGAAACCCACGTGGTCACAGTAAGAACATGCAAACTCCATTCAGACAACACCTGAGGTCAGGATCGAACCTGGGTCTCTGGTGCTGTCAGGCAGCAGTTCTACCCGCTGCACCGCTGTGCCACAATGGTACAATCGGAGATATTGCATCCAAAGGCAATGAAAAGTCATTAAAAGTTGACCTCATGGCTTTTTTCAATTACTTTTTTTAATTCAAGTGTGCAGGGAGGATGGAGAGAGGAGGTTTAGGGGTTATACATTTCCTGTGGAGAAGTTACAGCAGCTATACTTAAATTTGTGACTATTTTGCTCACAGCAATTTATTTTCTGTCAATTTTCTGACAATCACATAAGCTGAAGACAAACTGTTAAAAACAAAGCCGGCATAACCAATTGTGTTTGGGTAAAGCTAGCACTAGTAACATTGTACACACACTCTAGGGTGTCTGGGTACCAATTGGTGCCAATATATGGTGTTAGATGTGGGCCCTACCTTTCCGGGGGCTGATGGGGTGGGGGGGGGGGGAGGGGGAGGGGGGGGGGGGGGGGGAGGGTGGTTGCAAATGATCAGGCCAACTCAATCACCACACACGCAGCAAGATGCCAGCCAGAACCACACAAAATCAGGGCAACACGGTGGCGCAGCGGGTAGAGCTGCTGCCTCACAACGCCAGAGACCCGGGTTCGATCCTGACTACGGGTGATGGCCGTGTGGAGCTCGCGCACGTGTGCGCATTCTCCCTCTGACCACGTGCGTTTTCCTCCGGGTGCTCCGGTTTCCTCCCACACTCCAAAGACGTGCAGGTAAATTGCCCCTAGTTTGTGTGGGATAGTACGGGGACGGCACGGACCCGGTGGGCTGAAGGGCCTGTTTCCACGCTGTATCCCTAAACTATACTAAAGGAAACTAAACAAAGGGCGATAGGTTGAGGTTGAATCTGAAGAAGGATCCCGATTTGAAACATCACCTATCCTGTCTCAAGAAGGGCCTCGACCCAACACGTCACCCACTCCTTCTCTCCAGAGATGCCGTCTGACCCGCTGAAGTTATTCCAGCACTTTGTGTCCTTTATGGAGGTTTCGCTTGTTTTGTTTGCCAAAGGTGAATTGAACTTGGTTATTATCACAGAATAAACTGGCTCAGTGGCGAAAAAACAGACTCATCGACAGAGCTGCTTGACTTGTTCCCATCGCCCCAGGTAACATTAGCCAGTGAAAATTCACAACCCCCTGCCCACCTACTCTAATTAACAGAATTACAATTATGCAAATCAAATACACAAGGGATCAGAGGTGACACCTCCTAAAACTAATGGCGATAGAAAAAATAAAGTTTCGATGAGATTCAGTCACACATTTTCTCAATTGACACAATTTGACGTTTAATTGGATACTAAATTTGGAACACCGCAACTAAACACGTTGCCCTCCGGCTTTGTAAGTAAAGTGGGATTTTGAGGAAACTTTTCTGATTCAGTTTGCAATATCATTCTGTCCTCTAACATTTCCCAAATGGTCATTTAACAGACCAAGCTCCACTGATAATTATCAGGTGCAAATGCATCAGGAGTTGGTGCCGTTCATTCCTCACTGGCTAAATGCACAGATGAATAGCTGCTTTTTCTGGACACTATCTAAAGGGCCTGTCCCACCAGCATGCGACTGCATGCGGCAAGCGCGACCAAACCAGAAGTGGGGGCCGCGCGGGGGTCGAGTGAGTGACGTGAAGTTCGAGCGAAGTCCGCGGGAAGTTCGCGCATGACGTACGGCGTCAAGACGCTGCGTACGCCGTTGAGACGCTGTGCCCGCCCGTCGAGGCGGTGCGTACGGCCTCAATGCGGTTGCAGGCCGGCAGGCCGTTGCCGCGCGGAACCTTTGAACACTGTCAGTTTTCCGCAGCCCCGCGCGATGTTGGGACCAGCTCCGCACAACTCCATATATGGCTCCGGTGATCGAAGTGGGACCGGCCCCGCGTGCCGTACGGCTCAAGCGACCACGTTTGGTCGCGCTTGCCGCATGCAGTCTCATGCACGTGGGACAGGCCCTTAAGATGGCAATATTCTGCTGAGAACCACCGTGAATTAAAAAGCAAGAGGATGTCAGAAATGATCAGCGTGTCGGGCGGCATCTGTGTGGGAAGGAGCTGCAGATGCTGATTTGAACCGAAGCTAGACTCAAAATGGCGATGAGGAGGAATTTCTTTAGTCGGAGGGTGGTGAATCTGTGAAATTCCCTGCCACAGATGGCTGTGGAGCCCGCGGATATCTTTAAGGCACAGATAGATAGATTCTTGATTAGTTCGGATGTCAGGGGTTAGGGGTTACAGGGAGAAGGCAGGAGAATGGGGTTAGATAGATCAGCCATGTTTGAATGGCGGAGTAGACTTGATGGGCCGAATGGCCTAATTCTGCTCCTATCACTTATGAACTTAAGATAAAAAGCTGGAGTAACTCAGCGGGTCAGACACAGCATCTCTGGAGAAAAGGAACAGATGACGTTTCATGTCGAGACCCTTCTTCATCAGTGTACTTGAGTTTGAACATTGTATTTATGGATGATGCTGTATGTCCCATGCGTTAGCTCATGTGTCAGATGATGGAGTTCGCTGTTGGCTTCTGTTGACAACACGTTGACAGAATTGTCCAACACGTTGACAGAATTGTCGCCTTCGAGCCTGCACCGTCACAGAGTGCCTCGCGTTGTCGCTTCCAGGGATCGCCATGAGGATGCTTCTGTCATGGTCCCCGCTGTACGTCTGATCTGTTTAGATAGCACGCAAAACAAAGCTTGTCACTGTACCTCAGTGCATGTGACTATAATAAATCTAAAGCTAACCCGAAACCTTTGTGTAGGAAGGAACTACAGATGCTGGAAAATCGAAGGTACACAAAAATGCTGGAGAAACTCAGCGGGTGCAGCAGCATCTATGGAGCGAAGGAAATAGGCAACGTTTCGGGCCGAAACCCAGAAGGGTTTCGGCCTGAAACATTGCCTATTTCCTTCGCTCCTTAGATGCTGCTGCGGGTTTCTGCCCGAAACATTGCCTATTTCCTTTGCTCCATAGATGCTGCTGCACCCGCTGAGTTTCTCCAGCATTTTTGTCTACCAAGGAACTGCAGAGACTGGTTTATACCGAAGATAGACACAAAAGGCCAGGCAGCATCTCTGGAGAAAAGGAATAGTTGATGTTTCGGGAGGGGAATCCTTCTTCAGACTCGAATAACTATTTGCCAGGATGGGTGTGCACACTGTTCTACCTTGTAGGGCACAAAGTCAAGAGTCAAGAGTGTTTTCTTGGCATATGTCCGAGATAGAACTATGTCATTATTTAATTGTGTATCCCTTTGTGTCGGAAGGAACTGCAGATGCTGGTTTATACTGAAGATAGACACAAATGGTGGCCGATTGGGAAAGGGGGAGATGCAGCGAGACCTGGGTGTCATGGTACACCAGTCATTGAAGGTAGGCATGCAGGTGCAGCAGGCAGTAAAGAAAGCGAATGGTATGTTAGCTTTCATTGCAAAAGGATTTGAGTATAGGAGCAGGGAGGTTCTACTGCAGTTGTACAGGGTCTTGGTGAGACCACACCTGAAGTATTGCGAACAGTTTTGGTCTCCATATCTGAGGAAGGACATTATTGCCATAGAGGGAGTGCAGAGACGGTTCACCAGACTGATTCCTGGGATGTCAGGACTGTCTTATGAAGAAAGACTGGATAGACTTGGTTTATTCTCTCTAGAATTTAGGAGATTGAGAGGGGATCTTATAGAAACTTACAAAATTCTTAAGGGGGTTGGACAGGCTAGATGCAGGAAGATTGTTCCCGATGTTGGGGAAGTCCAGGACAAGGGGTCACAGCTTAAGGATAAGGGGGAAATCCTTTAAAACCGAGATGAGAAGAACTTTTTTCACACAGAGAGTGGTGAATCTCTGGAACTCTCTGCCACAGAGGGTAGTCGAGGCCAGTTCATTGGCTATATTTAAGAGGGAGTTAGATGTGGCCCTTGTGGCTAAGGGGATCAGGGGGTATGGAGAGAAGGCAGGTACGGGATACTGAGTTGGATGATCAGCCATGATCATATTGAATGGCGGTGCAGGCTCGAAGGGCCGAAGGGCCTACTCCTGCACCTAATTTCTATCTTTCTATGTTTCTAAAATGCTGGAACCGCATCAGGAGGTGCAGGTCCATAGCCAGCAACATTATGGGGGACCCCTACCACCCCAGCAACGGACTGTTCCAGCTGCTACGGTCAGGCAAACGCCTCCGCTGTCACGCTGCGAAAACAGAGAGGATGAGAGGGAGTTTCTTCCCACAGGCCATCGGGACTGTAAACTCATATCTCACCAGGGACTAATTTGCTGTTGTGTTGTGTCTTTTTAAAATTGCTGTTTTTTTTCCTATTATGTAAATACTGATTCTGTCCTATTCTTTTTTTCTTTTTGTTTTAGAAGCAATTGGACAAGAATAAAGCATAATTGGCATAACAATTATACAATTCTCGTACAGCCTCATTTTTAATATTTTATAAATTGATACATGAAAAAGGAAAGAATGAAGAAAACGAAGAAAGATACAAAAAAGAGAGAGGAAAAGTTTCCTGAACTGCCAAAGGAGTGCGAGGAGAAAAAAAAGAGAAAAGCAAAAAAAAATACGGTTATGTCCCACTATCCTTCCCTTTTTGCTGTTTTTTTTCTATTATGTAAATACTGATTCTATTCTATTCTGTTCTGTAGTTTTTTTCACAATCCGCAGGCATTGCCACTTTCATTTCACTGCACATCTTGTACGTGTATGTGTCAAATAAAATTGACTTGACTTGACTTGGAGAACATGGATAGGTGGCATCTCAGGTCAGGACCCTTCTTCAGACTGATTGTGTGTGTATGTGTGTGTGGGGGGAGGGGGGAGAGGGGGGGGGGAGGGGGGTGATGGTACAAAGAAAGCTGGGAGAGAGGAGGGCTGGACAAAGCACGGCAAGTCATTCTACCTTTTCCTATCTTTATGGCCCTGTCCCACTGTACGAGTTCATTCAAGAGCTCTCCCGAGTTTAAAAAAAAAAATCAAACTCGTGGTAAGCACGTAGAATGAACGTAGCGGGTACGTCGGAGCTCGGGGACGTCTCTTAGCGGCTCGTAACGCTAACGGCAGGTACTCGGGAAACGTGGTAACCTCGGGAAGACTCGTGAAGATTTTTCAACATGTTGACAAATGTCCACGAGAGCCCCGAGTACCGACGAGCGGCCATTACCGTAAATCTCCGAGTTCGAATCAGGGCAAACTCGGGGAGAACTCTTGGATGAACTCATACAGTGGGACAGGGGTTTTAGGATTCAGAGATATTCCCACCTCTGAGTGACTGCGAACAATTACAGTGAATTGTAACTGGTGACAACAGGTACAATTAACACACTGTGGGGCCTCAACCAAGCCCATAATACTCTGCTTAACATTTACGGATGTTTAAAGCACCTTTGAAGTGTGTTCACTGTTAGTTATAATGCAGCAAAGGTGGAACACAGACAGTAGTACGTTTCCACTAAAAAAATAATAATCTGTTGACATTGTTTTTGTTTAGTAAATTTTAGTTTAGTTTAGAGATACACTAAATCCGATGCTAGGGATGGGTGAGTATATCTCCATCTTCTTATTTCTTTTCTTTCCTCTTGCACCTTTGGTAGCTCAGGGTTCTTCTTCTAGTTTAGAGATACAGTGTGGATACTGGCCCTTCATCCCACCAAGGGGGAGACCATATTGAAACATACGGAATAGCGAACGGCTTGGATAGAGTGGATGTGGAGAAGATGTTTACACCAGTGGGAGAAACTAGGACTAGAGGTCATAGCCCCAGAATTAAAGGATGTTCTTTTAGGAATGAGATGAGGAGAAATTTCTTTAGTCAGGGGGTGATGAATGTGTGGAATTCATTGCCCCAGACGGCAGTGGAGGCCAAGTCAGTGGATATGTTTGAGCCAGAGATAGATAGATTCTTGATTAGTACGGGTGTCCAGGGTTATGGGGAGAAGGCAGGAGAATGGGGTTAGGTGGGAGAGATCGATCAGCCACGATTGAATGGTGGAGTAGACTTGATGGGCCGAATGGCCTAATTCTACTCCTATCCCTCATGACCTTATGAGTCCGCGCCGAGCAGCAACTCTATTACTGCACCACTGTTCTGCCCCAATAGCTGTATAGACTTTAATTCTCTGAGGATAGAATACAAAAAGCTGGAGTAACTTAGTGGGTCAGGCAGCATCTCTGGAGAACAGGAATAGGTGATGTTTCGGGACGAGA
>NC_073410.1:15357040-15389540 GCF_028641065.1 Leucoraja erinaceus | reverse complement strand
AAAGGTGTATTTGACAATCCCCCCCCCCCCCCCCCCCCCCCCCCGTAGACCTCCTCTGGACCCTCTCCAGAGCCAGCACATCCTTCCTCAGATATGGGGCCCAAAACTGCTCACAATTCAATTCTCTGGATGCTTTCAAGAGCGAGTTAGATAGAGCTCTTAAAGATAGCGGAGTCAAGGGATATGGGGAGAAGGCAGGAACGGGGTACTGATTGGGGATGATCAGCCATGATCACAATGAATGGCGGTGCTGGCTCGAAGGGCCGAATGGCCTACTCCTGCACCTCTTGACTATAGTCTATTGTCCAAATGCAATCTGCTTTATAAAGCCTCAGCATTACATCCCTCTTTTCATACTCCGGTCATCTCTAAATAATTACGAGTTAATAAACTACTGCAAATAAACTCCTGCCGAACTTCAGACAAAGTTGGTCTCCATGCATCGCTGGGTCTGCAAATAATCTGGCAAACCGCTTTGGAAGCATTGCGTCCACATTACTCATCTTTCCTGCCCCAACTCACAAAGGACTGTTCGAAAGACAACATTGGGCCGCACAAGACACCATCACTTAAATTGTTCTCATTCGCCATTGATGCTTAATGATAAATCTGCATTCTCTTCCTACAGGTAACCAAACGAATAATTATTCCTGCCTGCCAAGATTGGTTTATGATAAACAGTTGTGCAAGCAAGTTTGAGTGTTTCACAGTTGATTAAGCATGGGTGTTACGGAAACTGTAATGCTAAATCAACTTTGCATAAAGATAGACACAAAATGCTGGAGTAACTCAGCGGGATAGGCAGCATCTCTGGATAGAAGGAATGGGTGACGTTTCAGGTCGAGACCCTTCTTCAGACCCTTCTTCGGGTCGAGACCCAAAACGTCACCCATTCCTTCTATCCAGAGATGTTGCCTGTCCCGCTGAGTTACTCCAGCATTTTGTGCCTATCTTTGGTGTAAACCAGCATCTGCAGTTCCTTCCTTCAACTTTGCATTAAGTTGTGTAGGAAGGAACTGCCGATGCAGGCTTATACCGAAGATAGGCCCAAAGTAATGGAGTAATGCCCCTGTCCCACTTAGGAAACCTGAACGGAAACCTCTGGGGACTTTGCGCCCCACCCAAGGTTTCCGTGCGGTTCCTGGAGGTTTTTGTCGGTCTCCCTACCTGCTTCCACTACCTGCAACCTCCGCCAACCACCTGCAACCTCCGGAAGCCGCACGGAAACCTTGGGTGGGGCGCAAAGTCTCCAGAGGTTTCCGTTCAGGTTTCCTAAGTGGGACAGGGGCTTAACTCGGCGAGTCAGGCAGCATCTCTGGAGAAAAAGGATGGGTGATGTTCAGAGTCGGAACCCTTCTTTGCATAAAGTTGATCTAGCACTATCGTGTCCAATCTTCTAATGGGCTTGTCCCACTTATGTGACTTTTTCAACATTTTTTAAATCCAGCAGCGACCAGAAAGACACTGCGACTCTTTGGGCGACTGAGGAGACGACTCACGACCGTACACGCGACATGTCGCGGGGTGAAGCCTGTATGGTCGTGAGTAGTCGCCCAAAGAGTCATACCTTGTTCTGGTCGCCGCTGGATTTTCAACATGTTGAAAATTTTCGGCGACCTGCACCGACATATGACAGGTGCCGGCAGTCGCCGAAAAAGTTGTGTTAGTGGGACAAGGCCCATTATCAGCACTCTTGGCTTCTTATTGTCTCCTCTTTAATCACCCTAACATTATATCTCCTTTTCATCTCGAGCTTTGTCGACCCATCAACCCTCCCCCCAACTTCACCTGTATCAATTTATCACTTATACACACAAAGTGCTGGAGTAACTCAGCGGGTCAGGCAGCATCTCAGATAATTTCGGGTTGGAACCCTTCTCCGAGTCAGAGTTGAAGATCCCGGCATCTGCAGTCACTTCTTCCTTCCTCGAGCTAACCTTCACCATTTCAAGAAGGTTGTTGGATTCTTCCTTGAAAGCAAAGTAAGGATGAGACACTGGAGATGGCATCTCCTTTGAACAGCCGAGGATCCTGTGTTTTTACTGACCTACACTTTTCTCCATCCATCACAGGGGAACCAATACCACTGTGCCTCATTGTTCCACCCATAATACCTTCACACAACTGCCATTGCCAATGTGACTGTAGGTCTAAAGAACTAACATTATGATCTGAGATGCACCAGGGCAGAATTGGGTACTCCAGAGACATGTTCTCCCATTCACCTAGAAACATAGAGTCATACAGCATGGAAACAGGCCCACCAGGTAACATGTCCCATCTACACGAGTCCCACCTGCTTGCATTTGGTCCCTATCCCTCTAAACTTATCCTATCCATGTAGCTGTGTCCATGTATCCTTTCCAGCCGACTCAATCTCTCCCTTCAGGTCCAATCAGGCCCTTGTCTCCCAGATATCCTCATAAATCCTTGCACCATTTCCAACTTGACAACATCTTTCCTAGCAAAAGGATTTGAGTATAAGAGCAGAGAGATTCTACTGCAGTTGTACAGGATATTGGTGAGACCACGACTGGAGTATTGTGTACAGTTTTGGTCTCCAAATCTGAGGAAAGACATTCTTGCCATAGAGGGAGTACAGAGAAGGTTCACCAGACTGATTCCTGGGATGTCAGGACTTTCATATGAAGAAATGCTGGATAGACTTGGCTTGTACTCGCTAGAATTTAGAAGATTGAGGGGGGATCTTATAGAAACTTACAAAATTCTTAAGGGGTTGGACAAGCTAGATGCAGGAAGATTGTTCCCGATGTAGGGGAAGTCCAGGACAAGGGGTCACAGATTAAGGATAAAGGGGAAATCCTTTGGGACCGAGATGAGAAAAACATTTTTCATACAGAGAGTGGTGAATCTCTGGAACTCTCTGCCACAGAAGGTAGTTGAGGCCAGTTCATTGGCTATATTTAAGAGGGAGTTAGATGTGGCCCTTGTGGCTAAAGGGATAAGGGTGTATGGAGAGAAGGCAGGTACAGGATACTGAGTTAGATGATCAGCCATGATCATATTGAATGGCGATGCAGGCTCGAAGGGCCGAATGGCCTACTCCTGCACCTATTTTCTATGTTTCTATGTTTCTATGTTTCCTATAACACGGTGCCCAGAACTGAACGCAATACGTCCTTACCAACGTCATATAAAAGTGCAACTTGACCTTCCAACTTCTATACTCAACATAGACACAAAACACTGGAGGAACTCAGCAGGTCAGGCAACATATCTCTGGAGAAATGGAATAGGTGACGTTTTGGGTCGAAACTCTTTCTTCAGACTGAATCTGCAGTTCCTTCCTGCACATTACTGAGTCAAGTTACAAGCTTGATCAGAGAATTAAGGGAGTTTTTAATGGAAAGTGATGACAGTTTTAGTGGACATCTTTTGGGGTAGTTGTGCCAACAGGCCATTGTCCAACCAATCGTTCAATGCTAGTTGACAACACCGACAAATGGTCCTTCAGCTTGGATATTTTATTATGAAAGAAAATGGGTCGGGACCCTTCATCAGAGTCAATGGTACTCTGACTGATGAAGGCCGATGTGCCAAGAGGCCTTTTGGCCACCCTATAGATATACCTGTGATGCCACCTTCAAGGAACTTCATGCAAGAAACATCTGAAGGACATTGAAGAAAGGAAGGCTCCAAATTCACTTGATCATTTACACAACTATCGTCCTTGGAACAAACGGGATGAAAATATTTAGTTAATATGTCGAGGTTCTGATGTGTCCTGCACAGCTGTTCGTCAGACGTTCTCCAAGGAACGGTGTTCCTAATGTTTTTTTTCTTGTTTTTTTTTTTCTTCTGCCTCCAAAACAAACCGGGGGTCACTTTCATCCGAGTATCATTTTATGAGCTTTACGGCTTGGCAGAGCAGTGGTGGGACTCAGCGTGCTCCAACCAGGCTCTCAATCTGGAGAACATTGCAACGTCTTCCTGATACATTAAGGAAGCAGATGGACTCTTTAAAAACCTGATGGTCCCCCTAATGACCAAGCTGCTTGAATCTTGCCGTTATGCTGCTCAGCAGTCTCGCTTGCAACTCTGAGAAGGGTCATTATCCTCAGCAGCTTGAAGCATCGAGACATAGAAACACGGGAAATAGGGGCAGGAGTAGGCCATTCGGCCCTTCGAGCCAGCACCGCCATTCAATATGATCGTGGCAGATCATCCACAATCAGTACCCCGTTCCTGCTTTCTCCCCATACCCCTTGATTCCATTAGCCCCAAGAGCTATATCTAACTCTCTCTTGCAAACATCCAGTGAATTGGCCTCCACTGCCTAAAGGCCCTGCACCACTGTACGAGTTCATTAAAGAGCTCTCCCGAGCTTGCCCTGATTCGAACTTGGAGATTTACGGTAATGGCCGTTCGTAGGTACTCGGGGCTCTCGTGGACATTTTTCAACATGTTGAAAAATCTTCACGAGTCTTCCCGAGCTTACCGTGTTTCCCGAGTACCTGCCGTTAGCGTTACGAGCCGATAAGAGACGTCCCCGAGCTCCGACGTACCGCTACGTATGTTCTACGTGCTTCCACGAGTTTGATTTTTTTAAACTCGGGAGAGCTCTTGAATGAACTCGTACAGTGGGACAGGGCTTTTATGTGGCAGAGAATTCCACAGATTCACAACTCTCTGCGTGATAAAGTTTTTCCTCATCTCAGTCCTAAATGGCCTACTCAACATTCTCAAACCGTGACCCCTGGTTCCGGACTCCCCCAACGTCGGGAACATTTTTTCTGCATCTAGCCTGTCCAATCCTTTAAGAATGTTATATGTTTCCATAAAATTCCCTCTCATCCTTCTAAATTCCAGTAAATATAAGCCCAGTTAATCCATCTTTAATCATATGTCAGTCTCTCCATCCTAGGACTACAACTTGCCACAGATAAACCATCCGTTTATATGACTGTCGGGCTCAAACAACCCACGAAAGATGTACCTGCTGTAGATAAGTGCCATGATGGCAGATTTCAGGAGATCTGGCATTCTGGTGAACATGGATGGCTCATGTATTCGAGTCAGGGCCCTTCCTCAAACTGAAGAAGCGACAGTTCATCTAACCTTTATCGGGGTGCATTACCGTGTGGTTTGGGAACAGCTCCATCCAAGGCTGCAAGAAATTGCTGCAAATTGTGGACGCAGGCCAGACGTCCCTCCCATCAACTCCATTTACACATCACGTTGCCTCGGCAAGGTCGGCAGCATAATCAAGGTCGAGTCGCGCCCTAGCTATTCCCACTTCTCCCCTCTCCCATCGGGCAAAAGGTACAAAAGTGTGAAAGCGCACACCTCCTGAATCAGGGACGGTTTCTTCCCAGCTGTTATCAGGCAACTGCAGGCACGGAAATCGCTGTCGAAACATGCGGGGACACAATTTCTTTGCGGCCGCGCGCGCACACGTGAGGCTTCGGCCATGGGCCCTGTGGACGGCCCCCTCGAATCATGGGGGTTGAATCGGCCCGTTCACGGGGTCTTTCATCGGCCGGCAGGGGCTTCAACATCGGGAGCCTCGATGGCCTCGATGCAGCAGTTTGATTTTAAGCTGCGCCGGGCACTGAAAGGCCTAGTGAATGGGCCGA
The DNA here is from genome assembly GCF_028641065.1 of Leucoraja erinaceus. Lineage (NCBI taxonomy): Eukaryota > Metazoa > Chordata > Chondrichthyes > Rajiformes > Rajidae > Leucoraja > Leucoraja erinaceus. The sequence goes on along the minus strand of NC_073410.1, from coordinate 15,383,943 downwards.
TTCAGCCCTTAGAAAGCGGCTGATAAAGTCTGGATTACAAAACATGGGGGGAAATCCCCCACCTCTCCAAGCATGGTGGGGACGTCCCCCCCCCCCTGCCCCCCCTGCCCCCCCCCCCCCCCCCCAGGATTTTAACCCCTTGGCAACTGAACCATCCTACCACAACCAGAGAGCAGGCCTGAACTGCACAACTTCATCATGGACCCTCGGAATATCTTTGATCGGACGTTACTGGTTTTACCTTGCACTAAACGTTATTCCCGTATCAATGTATCTGCACACTGCAAATTGTTTGATTGTAATCATGTATTGTAATCCTTTATTGTCTTTCCGCTGGCTGGTTACCGTGCAACAAAAGCGTTTCACTGTACCTCGGTAGAGACAATAAACTAAGCTGAACTGAACTGAAATTTGGCATCACATCAAAGTGACAGAATGCACACCCAGCTCATTCAACATAGTTTAACCATTGAGAGGATGTGGGAGTCACGGGGTTGGCTACCACTTCCCATCTCCAACAATGGATCACTGATCCCCTGGTCTTCATCTGAGGACAGATCCTGACCCAGACCATCACCCATCCTTTTCCTCCAGAGATGCTGCCTGACCTCATGAGTTACTCCAGAATCGGTGTCACAGTTTGGTATAAACCAACATCTATAGTTCGCTGTTTCTGCTTTTCTGCATCTGGTCGGTTTATTAACATCTGATCAGATACAAGATGAACATTTAGGCAACACCTTTAAGGAATGCAGGCAACTGAATCATCCTACCACAACCAGAGACCTGTGCTGAACTACTATCTCCCTCGTTAGACCCTCGGTCTATCCTTGATGGGACATTGCTGGCTTTACCTTGCACTAAACGTTATTCCCTCATCATGTATCATGCCAAACTAGATGAATTCTCACTTCCACAGGAGTGGTGTGTGTGTGTGTGTGTGTGTGTGTGTGTGTGTGTGTGTGTGTGTGTGTGTGTGTGTGTGTATGTGTGTGTTGTGTGTGTGTGTGTGTGTGTGTGCGTGCGTGCGTGCGTGCGTGCGTGCGTGTGTTGTGTGTGTGTGTGTGTGTGTGTGTGTGTGTGTGTGTGTGTGTGTGTGTGTGTGTGTGTGTGTGTGTGTGTGTGTGTGTGTGTGTGTGTGTGTGTGTGTGTGTGTGTATGTGTGTGTGTGTGTGTGTGTGTGTTGTGCGTGTGTGTGTGTGTGTGTGCGTGTGTGTGCGCGCACGTGTGTGTGCGGGTGTGTGTGTGTGTGCGTGCGTGCGTGTGTGTGTGCGTGTGCGTGTGTGTGTGCGTGTGTGTGTGTGTGTGTGTGCGTGCGTGCGTGCGTGTGTGCGTGCGTGCGTGCGCGCGTGCGTGTGTGTGTGTGTGTGTGCAATACAAAAACAGGCCATTTGTCCAGTTCCCTGTTCTGGTAATTGATGTCCTTGTTCAGTATTTTAGCCATGCCGCTGAAGTACTGACGGTGCTGTACTTTTGTGCACAGTGGCGCAGCGGTAGAGTTGCTGCCTTACAGCGTTTGCACCGCCAGAGAATCCGGTTCGATCCTGACTACGGGTGCTGTCCGTACGGAGTTTGTCCCCGTGACCTGCGCGGGTTTTCTCTGAGGCCTTCGGTTTCCTCCCACACTCCAAAGACGTGCAGGTTTGTAGGTTAATTGGCTTGGTAATTGGCTTGGTAATGTAAAATCGTCCCTAGTGTGTGTAGAGCAGTGTTAAAGTGCGGGGATAGCTGGTCGGTGCGGACTTGGTGGGCCGAAGGGCCTGTTCACGGGGAGAACGTACAAACTCCGTACAGACAGCAACCATAGTCAGGATCGAACCCGGGTCTCTGGCGCTTGTCCCATTCACCCACCATCTACTGTGTGAAAAAGTTGCCCATCAGATTCCTATTAAATCTTTCCCCCTTCACCTTAAACCTCTGTCCTCTGGTTCTCGATTGCCCTACTCTTGGCAAGAGACTCCGTGCGTCTCCCATATCTATTCCTCGATGTTATGTCCCAAAATCTATAGCGCCAAATCCCATTGAGCCAACTCTTCACCCTCGCTGGGCCCACAGCACTGACCCAAGAGTGGCTCAGCGGTGGAGTTGCTGCCTTATGCCCCTGTCCCACTTAGGAAACCTGAACGGAAACCTCTGGAGACTTTGCGCCCCACCCCAGGTTTCCGTGCGGTTCCCGGAGGTTGCAGGTGGTTGCCGGAGGTTGCAGGTAGTGGAAGGAGGTAGGGAGACTGACAAAAACCTCCGGGAACCGCACGGAAACCTTGGGTGGGGCGCAAAGTCTCCAGAGGTTTCCGTTCAGGGGCATAAGTGGGACAGGGGCATTACAGCGCCAGAGACCCGGGTTCGATCCTGACTTACCTGTAAGTATGGGAAATACTCTACAGAGGTCCTAGAACGAGGCAGACTTAATCGCAATACCTTTGTGTCCCTTTGTGTTCTCAATAGGGGGCTCCAATTACCTCCCACCACACGCATGGAACATTGCTTTCTTTTATTTCCCTCCCTCATGCATTTATCACGCTCTTTCTTTATGCATTGATATTTGTCACTCAAGCACTGTGCACTCACAAATCTCCGGGTAAAGACTTTGCTCCTGAATTGCCTTTTGGATTTATTAGCAAATATTATATATTTATGATGCCCGGCACTGCTCCCTGTGCATGATGGGTCGATTATAACCTATCTAAACAAGCCTGAAACGGAACTAGAATAGATTTTTGTGCCGCCAGTTTTCTGCCAATATCACACAGAGGTCAGGTTGCGCATTCCTTGAGAAGGGGCTTGTCTTTAGCACTGTTTCTTTATGCATGTTATTGATCTGTGCGGCCTTGAAATAACTAAGCAACAGTGAGAAGAAGTTACATTTACGGTGATCATTATCAGCATCCATCATCTCCGTTCTGTCTCAAGACACTCACAATGCATATTATCGTGATGAGTGTGTTAAACAACCTCTTATATCAGAGCGCGTTCTGAAAAATGTGCATTGGTGGAAACATTAGGGTACTTAGGAATGAAGTTTTTCTGCGGCGTTTATGATCCAGGTATTAACCAGGTTATAATGACTGATAGTAATTACTTTTGGAAGATGAGGCAGAGTGTGTATGAGGCACCTTAGCAAGATGTGTGATATTGCAATGTCTGGGCGCACCTTATAAGATAAAATTCTAAATGGTCACAGTAGGGTAATGGCAGATTGGTACCATTCGGCGCTGCCGTTTCAGCGCTGCCGTTTGGGCGCCGCCATTTTGGCGCCTCCGTTTCGGGGTGTTAGAGCTTGCGTTAGGATATGGGTTAGGGTTAGGGTGCTAGTGGAAACCAATTTTCAAACTGGTTAACATAAAGCTGATCTCACTAGCAATCTCCTTGGCCTAGGAGCTTCTTGCAGAGGGTGATGAATCTCTGGAATTCACTATCCCGGAGTATTGTGACGCATGGAACACTTTTATTTATCTGGAGGTATTTTACAGATGTTAGGGTTAAGCTTATGCCCCTGTCCCACTTAGGAAACCTGAACGGAAACCTCTGGAGACTTTGTGCCCCACCCAAGGTTTCCGGGCGGTTCCCGGAGGTTTTTGTCAGTCTCCCTACCTCCTTCCACTACCTGCAACCTCCGGCAACCACCTGCAACCTCCAGGAACAGCACGGAAACCTTGGGTGGGGCGCAAAGTCTCCAGAGGTTTCCGTTCAAGTTTCCTAAGTGGGACAGGGGCATTATGGTTAGGGTTAGGGTTAGGGCTCTGATGAGTACAGATATTGTAAACGGAGGCGCTGAAACGGTACTGGAGTTTAAGATGTGCTTTACCATTTGAGTATGAAGCTATAATTAGGTGTGTGGAGCAGAGGGGTTGAAAGACAGGGTAAGGTGTGTTTAATGTGAGACTGGATGCAGTGGTGACTTATAAGGAGTCTATCAGAGTATCTTGTAATGGGATGTAATGGATGTAATACTGTGTGACTGAAATGTAATGTGTAGAGAAGTGTTCACAGTGAGGTGTAATGGATTTGGCCGTGTCTTATCAGTTTAGTTTATTGTCACGTGTACCGAGGTACAGTGAAAAGCTCTTGTTGTGTGCGAACCAGCCAGTGGAAAGACAATACATGATTACAATTGAGCCATTCACGTTGTACACATACATGACAAGGGGAATAACGTTTAGTTCACACACTAGGGACAATTTACAGAAGCCAATTAATCTACAAGTCCGCACATCTTTGCAATGTGGGAGGAAACCGGAGAGCCCGGAGGAAACGCATGCGGGCACTTGTAGAATGTACACTAGGACTATCCTACACACACTAGGGACAATTTACAATTTTATAGAAGCCAATTATACTACAAACGTGTCCGTGGGATTAAGCAGGAGCACCCAGAGAAAACCCACGTGGTCACAGGGAGAATATATACTAACTTCGTACAGACAGCACCCGTAGTCAGAATCGAACCCGGGTCTTCGGCGCTGTAAGGCAGCGACTCTACCACTGCACCACCATGCCGCCCAAATTTGCCTCCAATTCCCAGTAACTTTGGAGTCTGAGCCGAGTTTCTAAAGAAAAAATCTTGGCAAGGGTAAAGGGCCTGTCCCACGAGCATACGACTCCAATCGGCAAGCCCGACCTAACGTGGTCGCTTGAGCCGTACGGCTTGCGGGGCCGGTCCCACTTCGATTGCCGGAGCCGTATGGAGTTGTGCGGAGCTGGTCCCGACATCGCACGGGGCTCCGAAAAACTGGCACTGCTGAAAAATTACGCGCGGCAACGGCCTGCCGGTCCGCAGCCGCCTCGATACCGTACGCACCGCCTCGACGCCGTACGCCACGCGCAAACTTCCCGCGGACTTCGCTCGAAATTCATGTCACTCACTCGACCTCCGCACGGCCCCCGCTTCTGGTTTGGTCGCGCCCGCCACATGGAGTCGCATGCTCGTGGGACAGGCTCTTTAGTATAGTGTCTGCGCGCAAATTGCTGGAGCAACTCAACAGGTCAGGCAGATTGGTAAGGGTGTCAAGGGTTATGGAGAGAAGGCACAAGAATGGGGTTGAGAGGGACAGGTTGATCAGCCACGATGGGATGGCAGAGTAGATTCGATTGACCCAATTCTGCTCCTATGATTTATGAACTTATGAACATATGAGGCAGCATCTCTAGAGATCATGGACAGGTGATGTCTCTATGTTCTCCAGGGATGCTGCCTAACTCACTGAGTTAATCCAACGCATTGCACCTTTTTTTTGTACACTCATATCTGCAGTTCCTTGTTTCTACATACATAGTGTCAGGCATAGTGTTTAGTTTAGTTTGATTTAGAGATATAGGCTCTTCCAAGCCGAACATTAATAACTCGTTAAAGTGAGAACACCTTCTATGGTTTATGCTTTAGTTTTTTTTAAGTCTAGTTTAGAGATACAGCGCAGAAACAGGCCCTTCGGCCCACCGAGTCTGTGCCGACCTCCATATCCTACACACACTAGGGCCAATTTGCAATTATAACAAGCCTATTAACATACAAACCTGTACGCTTTTGGAGTGTGGGAGGAAATCGAAGGAAACCAACGTGGCCACAGGGAGAACGTACATTCTCCGTACAGACAACACCTGGAGTCAGGATTGAGCCCGGGTCTCTGGCGCTGTGAGGCAGCAACTCTACCGCTGGGCCAAGAGGGAATGGCTCTGAGAATTCCTTCATTGTCTCCATTCTCAGGTGCAGGGGAACCAATTGTTCTCTTCACAGCAACGTGAACGTACAGATCCATCTTCCCCGCGTGCTGGTCTCTCCTTTCGTGTCTAATTGGCCACCGCCAGTGAAAGGGAACTCTTTCACTACTTCCTTTTTTTTTTTTTTTTTCCTTTCTTCTTAACCAAAAATAAATGTATTGAATTATTTGCAACAAAAATATTTTCAAACAAACAACACCAACACACCCACCACCAAATATTCTAAATACAAAATATTTTCTAGTATTTTGATTAGTACGGCTGTCAGGGGTTTTGGGGAGAAGGCAGGAGAATGGGGTTAGGAGGGAGAGATAGATCAGCCATGATTGACAGGCGGAGTAGGCTTGATGGGCCAAATGGCCTAATTCTGCTCCTATCACTCATGAACATGTACTTATGTTATATCGAACGACTATATTACAATCCTGGTCCAGGATGCATTCAACCCTCGCGGTGCCCAGCTGATCCAGGACCCCTCTATGGTGCCCGTGGACACCGCCGGTTCCATTTCGAGGGACACCCGGGCACGGACATAACCCGAAGCGCCAGAGATTTCTGCTCCCACGGTTGAAGTGTCAACAGAGTGCGGAGGCATGAGCTCGATGGAGGAAGCCACAGAACTCTGGGCACAAGCTCAGAGACAGAAGGAGCGTCGATGGCTGAATTTTGGGAGAGCAGTGTATTGATTTATCTGTGTCTGACGATGTATTACGTACAGCATTCCACAACGCACTTAACCAATCTTGTGGGTCATTGATCTGCATGTGGTACTTGCATCCAGGCCCCTGGCTTCTGGCACTGATGGCCACGGCTAGCTTGGCCTATCCAACTCTGAACATGTACATGGAAGCCTCCTTACCGGTTGGAAATGCAGGATAGCTGTCCTTTCTACCACCTCCTTCATTGAAGTACTCACAGCCCCAGTCTATCCCTTGTTGTCACTTTAGTTTAGCTCAGAGACACGGCAAGGAAACAGGCCCTTCGGCCCACGGAACCCGTGCCGACCATCGATCAGCCGTTTACATTTGTTCAACGATATCCCACTTTCTCATCCACTCCCTGCACACTAGGTGTGTAGGAAGGAACAGCAGATGCCAGTTTAAACCAAAGATAGACACAAAATGCTGGAGTAACTCAGCGGGACAGGCAGTATCTCTTCAAACTTCAAACAAAGCCAGAAATCTTGGGGTTATTATGGATTCAGATTTACATTTCGACAGTCACATCAAATCAGTAACAAAATCGGCCAACTATCACCTCAAAAACATAGCAAGATTAAGAGGACTCATGTCAGCTGAAGACTTAGAAAAACTTGTACATGCCTTTATTACTAGCAGGCTAGATTATTGTAACGGTCTCCTTGCAGGTCTTCTGAAAAAAAACTGTCAGGCAGCTACAGCTTGTTCAGAACGCTGTTGCTAGAGTTCTAACAAAGACCAAAAAATGTGAACACATTACACCAATTCTTAAATCCTTACATTGGCTCCCTGTATGTCAGAGAATTGATTTCAAAATCCTGCTGCTCACCTATCAATCACTACATGGTTTAGGGCCAAAGTATATCACTGACATGCTTCCACTATATAAGCCTTCTAGACCGCTAAGATCTTCTGAGACCAATCTGTTAGTGATTCCCAGAGTAAATACAAAACATGGGAAAGCAGGATTTAGTTACAATGCAACAAATAGCTGGAATAAACTTCCTGAAGATTTAAGACTTGCCTCAACTTTGACCACTTTTAAAACAAGACTGAAAACTTTTATGTTTACTTTAGCTTTCAGCTAAATCGTAACTACATTGCACTTTTAACTTTTGCACTTTTTATAATGCATTTTTAATTTTGCTTTATTTTCTTTTAATTCTTCTATTTTATTCCATTTTATTATTTCATTTTATTGTATGACATGTTTTTATGTGAAGCACTTTGAGTCAGCCTCGTGTATGAAATGTGCTATATATATAAAGTTGCCTTGCCTTGCCTCTGTAGAAAATAAATGTGAGATGTTTCAGGTCAAGACCCTTCTTCAGACTGATCACATTTCGGGTCGAGGCCTTTCTTCATGAACTCTCTGCAAAGATTTGCAGAGGGCCAATTAACCTACAAATCTGCACATCTTCGGGATGTGGGAGGAAAATGGAACACCCAAACAAAACCAATGCAGTCACAGGGAGAACATGCAAACTCCACAACACAGACAGACAGCACCGGAGGTCAGGACTGTATCCGGGTCTCTGGTATTGTGAGGCAGTAGCTCTACCAGCTGTGCCCCTGTGCCTTCTAAATGTCTTCAGGCCTGTAATCACCCTAACATCCATCGCAATGCTGACTTACACCCTGTGCATGATGGACAGCCCCGACATGTCAAGTGTTGGTCTACTGATTGCTCTATTGATTATTGAAGCTTTGAAAGATGGTAACATGCCCATTGTGGCAGTAGCTCTACTGGCTGTTCCACAGTGCTGCCCCTTGTTACTTTAGTTTAGTTTAGTTTAGTCTAGTCTAGTCTAGTCTAGTCTAGTTTAGTTTAGTTTAGTTTAGTTTAGTTTAGTTTTAGTTTAGTTTAGTTTAGTTTAGTCAAGTCAAGTCAAGTCAAGTCAAGTCAAGTCAAGTCAAGTTAAGTTAAGTTAAGTTAAGTTAAGTTAAGTTAAGTTAAGTTAAGTTTATTGTCCCGTGTACCGAAATCCGGTGAAAAGCTTTTGTTGCGTGCTATCCAGTCAGCGGAAAGACAATACATGATTACAATCAAGCCATCCACAGTGTACAGATTCACAGATCCACAGATCCACAGTCTCTTACCGAGAGTAGGAGAGTCGAGAACCAGAGGATACAGGTTTAAGGTGAGGGGCGGAACATTTAATGGGACCTGAGGGGTAACCTTTTCACACAAAGGTTGATAGCTGTGTGGAACAAGCTGCCAGAGGAGATAGTTGAGGCAGGGACTATCGCAACGTTTAAGAAACATTTAGACAAGTACGTGGATAGGACAGGTTTAGAGGGACATTGACCAAACACAGGCAGGTGGGACTAGTGTAGCTGGGACACGTTGGCTGGTGTTGGCTAGTTGTTTCCGCACTGTATCACTCTATGACTCTACAACGATAAAGGGAATAACATGAATAACTTTCAGTGGAAGATAAAGTCCAGTAAAGTCAGATTAAAGATAGTCCATGAGTCTCCAATGAGGTATATCGTAACTCTGGACTGCTCGCTAGTTGGTGATAGGATTCTTCAATTGATGATAACAGCTGGGAAGAAACTGTCCCTGAATCTGGAGGTGTGTGTTTTCACACTTCTGTACCTCTTGCCTGATGGGAGAGGGGTGAAGAGGGAGTGACCGGGGTTTGACTCGTCCTCGATTATGCTGCTGTCCTTGCCAAGGCAGTGTGAAGTGTAGATGGAGTCAACGGAAGGGAGGTTGGTTCGTGTGATGGTCTGGGCTGCGATTTCTTTCAGTTTATTTCGATTAGACACACGTTATAGAACGATTTCCAACGGCACCCACTCTAACTGCAGCCACTGTTCCTCACCTCCTATTGACAGTCTGAAGAAGGGCCTCGACCCGAAACGTCACCCATTCCTTCTCTCCAGAGATGCTGCCGGTCCCGCTGAGTTACTCCGGCTTTTTGTGTCTGTTGCCTATTATAGACAATAGACAATAGACAATAGGTGCAGGAGTAGGCCATTTGGCCCTTCGAGCCAGCACCGCCATTCAATGTGATCATGGCTGATCATCCCCAATCAGTACCCGTTCCTGCCTCCTCCCCATATCCCCTGACTCCGCTATTTTTAAGAGCCCTATCTAGCTCTCACTTGAAAGTATCCAGAGAACCTGCCTCCACCGCCCTCTGAGGCAGATAATTCCAAAGACTCACCACGTGAGAGAAAGTGTTTTCTCGTCTCCGTTCTAAATGGCTTTCTCCTTATTATTAAGCTGTGGCCCCTGGTTCTGGTCTCCCCCAACATCGGGAACATGTTTCCTGCCTCTTGCGTGTCCAAGCCCTTAACAATCTTATATGTTTCAATGAGATACCGTCTCATCCTTCTAAACTCCGGAGTGTACATGTCCAGCTGCTCCATTCTCTCAGCATATGACAGTCCCGCCATCCCCGGAATTAACCTTGTACATATTCTTACTGGGTTAGCACGGACTGAATGCTGAAATCATTACAATTGGCAAGGAGCATGAAGTTGGACTGTTACTGCACTACAATTGTCCGGTACATACACTTGTTCTTCAAACTGTTTGCCTGGAACATGGGATCTGGCCTCCTACAATAGACACAAAAATCCAGGAATAACTCAGCAGGACAGGCTGCATTTCAGGAAAGAAGGAATGGGTGGCGTTTCGGGTCGAGACCCTTCCTCAGACATTTCAGGATAGATGGAACTTCTGCAATGTTACATGTAGGAAGGAACTGCAGATGCTGGTTTAAACTGAAGTTAGACACAAAAAGCTGGAGTAACTCAACGGGACAGGCAGCATCTCTGGAGGGAAGTAATGGGTGGCATTTCGGGTCGAGACCCTTCTTCAGACCAATGTCGATAATGTTACATTAAGGGGGTGGATTAATAAAGCCGATGAGATACACAAGTATTATAATAAGAATATTATTATTTGACAGAATGATAGTGATGGGCTGGTATATGTATAATTCTAAATAATGCGTGTGTCAATCTGACATTGCTTTTTGTAATTGAACTATCAATATGTTTCTTTTCCCAGCATCTCCATTCAATGGATCAGCAGTGATGTATCACACCAGTCTGTAGGAAGGAACTGCAGATGCTGGTTTAAACCAAAGATAGACACAAAAAGCTGGAGTAACTGAGCGGGTCAGGCAGCATCTCTGGATTAAAGGAATGGGTGACATTCCAAGTCGAGAACCTTTTCATCAGTTCCTTTTCTCCAGGGATGCTGCCTGACCCGCAGAGTTACTCCGGCTTTTAATTTAGTTCAAAGATACAGCGCGTAAACAGGCCCTTCGGCCCACCGAGTCCGCGCCGGCCAGTGATCCCCGCACACTAACACTATCCTACACACACTAGGGAAAATTTTACATTGATGCCAAGCCAATTAACCTACAAACTTGCACGTCTTTGGAGCGCGGGAGGAAACCGAAGATCTCGGAGAAAGTCCTCGTGGTCACGGGGAGAACATGCAAACTCCGTACAGACAGCACCAATAGTCGGGATCAACCCCGCGTCTCTGGCGCTGCAAGGCAGCAACTCTACCCCTGCTCCACCGTGCTGCCCTTTGTATCTATGTCTCGCTTTTGTATTTGAGATTGTATTGTGTTTGTGCGTGTTTGAACGGGTGTGTGTGTACACGTGTGTAGTGAGTGGGCTTGCTGTAACGGTGTGAGTGGATGAGTGGATATTATTTATAAAGGGCGGTGCAGCTGTAGAGATGCTGCCTTACAGCGCCGGAGACCTGGGTTCGATCCGACCTACAAGGTTTCAAGCTGTATGGAATTTTCACGTTTTTCCCCGTGCCTGCGTGGGTTTTCTCCGGGTGCTCTGGGTTCCCTCCCACAACCCAGAAACGTAACGATTTGTAGGTTAATTGGCTTCTGCAACATGTAAATTGTCTCTAGTGTGTAGGATAGAGCTAGTGTACGGGATGTTTGCTGGTTGGCGCGGACTCGGTGAGCCGAAGGGCCTGTTTCCACTCTACAGATGTTAAAGAAGGAACTGCAGATGCTGGAAAATCGAAGGTAGACAAAAATGCTGGAGAAACTCAGCGGGTGCAGCAGCATCATAGATGCTGCCGCACCCGCTGAGTTTCTCCAGCATTTTTGTCTACCTTCCACTCTATAGATGCTGGTTTATACCAAAGATAGACACAAAATGTTGGAGATACTCAGCGGGTCAGGCAGCATCTCAGGACAAGCGGCGTTTCAGGTTGGGACCCTTCGTCAGACTCTCCCTCAGATGCTGCCTGGCCCGTTGCATTAATCCAGCATTTTGTGTCAATTTAGTTTTTAGATTACATTTTTATTTCACAGTGCGGAAAGAAACAGGCCCTGCGGCCTGCCGAGTCCGCGCTGACCAGCGATCCCCGCACACTAGCACCATACTACACGCTAGGGACAATTTACAATTTCACCGAAGCCAATTAACCTACAAACCTGCATGTGTTTGGAGGTAGACAAAAGTACTGGAGAAACTCAGAGGGTGCGGCAGCATCTATGGAGCGAAGGAAATAGGCAACGTTTCGGGCCGAAACCCTTCTTCAGACGAGGAACGAGGGAAGAAACCTACGGAGGTCACAGGGAGAACGTAAAAACTCCGTACAGACAGCACCTGCAGTCAGGATTGAACCCGGGTCTCTAGCGCTGTGAGGCAGCAACTCCATGGCCCTCTCTTCTTCAGGTGCTGCTTGACCCACTGAGTTATTCCTGCATCTTGCGTCTATCTGCACTATTTATTATTCTGGTTTTACAATAATGCTGTACAACTCAGTCTATGCAGAGTGCAATTCATTTCTTACGCAGCAAACCTTGATATATGGTAGACAAAATATGCTGGAGAAACCCAGTGGGTGCAGCAGCATCTATGGAGCGAAGGAAATAGGCAACGTTTCAGGCCAATAGACAATAGACAATAGACAATAGGTGCAGGAGTAGGCCATTTGGTCCTTCGAGCCAGCACCGTCATTCAATGTGATCATGGCTGATCATCCCCAATCAGTACCCTGTTCCTGCCTTCTCCCCATATCCCCTGACTCCGCTATTTTTAAGAGCCTTATCTAGCTCTCTCTTGAAAGCATCCAGAGAACCTGCCTCCACCGCCCTCTGAGGCAGAGAATTCCACAGACTCACCACTCTGTGAGAAAAAGTGTTTCCTCGTCTCCGTTCTGAATGGCTTACTCCTTATTCTTAAACGGTGGCCTCTGGTTCTGGACTCCCCCAACATCGAGAAACATGCTTCCTGCCTCTAGTGTGTCCAAGCCCATCACAATTTGATATGTCTCAATGAGATACCCTCTCATCCTTCTAAACTCCAGAGTGTACAATCCCAGTTGCTCCATATAACAGTCCCGCCATCCCGGGAATTAACCTTGTATACCTACGCTGCACTCCGTCAATAGCAAGAATGACCTTCCTCAAATTAGGGGACAAAAACTGAACACAATTAAGGGCCGAAACCCTTAAGAGTTTCTCCAGCATTTTTGTCTACCTTCGATTTTCCAGCATCTGCAGTTCCTTCTTAAGCCTTGATATATTCTGTGTTATTCCGGAAAATCATAATCAGGGTAGATTATTCAGTGGCTCGTTTGGAGGCAATGGTTTGGGAGATTTGCAAGCAATGAGCAAGAAGGGGAAGCTGGCAGCGAGGAAGAGAGAAGATGATGGATGCAGGGGAGTGAGGGGAAGTTGCAGAGTGGAAGACTGAGGAACCATTAGACGAAGAGAAATTAAGTTCATGTGGAAGAACGGGAGAAGTGAAACATGGATCTACTGATAGATGGCTCACAAAGCAACTGCGTGCTGTGTTAAGGACAGGTGGAATCTAGTCACTCAATCGACCGATTCTCATGATATGGTGAAGTGCTAGAGATTTGAGGGCTTGAATATCATCAAAAGCTGCTCATTTGGATCAGTGCAGACGCGGCATTTTGCATCCCTTATATTCCGTCGTTGAACATTTGTTTAAAAATAATAACACTCGATTTTTCAATTGTATCCATTATCCGTGCCGAGAAGGGGGAGAAGGTAAAACACTGGTATAGATGTCGGTTGCTTGCGGGAAGTGAAGGGGTGTGCTCTTTTAATCATCTTTAGCCGAAGCCAGCAGGAATCAGTGGGTTGGTCGTCAGGCAGGGGCGGAGGGAACACATTTATTTTTTTTAAGTCGCTGTCATTTCCAACAAACTGTATCCAACCCTTCTGTAAATTGCTTCCATTCAGAGTTTAATATCAGGTACTCTTAAAGGGAAAACACTCTCATCCATCTCTCAATGTAATAAGGAATTTCATCTGCCACTATGTGTTGTGCCTTGTGCAAGGAAGAGTGAATATTGATGAAGTTAAAAAACTCCACGGAGCGATTTTCTGTCTGGTGGGGAGATGGGGAGGCGTGCGTGCAGTGAGCAGCAGCCCTCGTTCCGTTCCCAAAGGAGAATGTACACCTCTCTCAATATTCAAAATAATTTTATTTTTGAAGTACAGAAAGGCATATCAATCTCACTTTGGATCACCAGGGTCTTATTTGTTTGCGTGGGATGTAAAGAGCTGGTCCAATCACCAGAACCATAGTTCAGGTTCCACTTTAAAAATAACACACTGCCCTTTGCTTCCACTTTGCTGTCTTAAGCAAGACAGAACGCCTGACTTATTAGAAAGGCTCTCTGCCTTAATATATTGCTGCCTCGCTCAAATGAATGTCAACTTGACAATTTTTAAGGAAGCAGTTATTTTCCAGCATATCTATAACATTGTAAGCCTTTCCTTTCTCTCTCACCCCCCCCCCCCCCCCCCCCCCCCCCCCCCCCCCCCCAATTCCCCCTCACAGGGCGGCACGGTGGGGCAGCGGTAGAGTTGCTGCATTACAGCGCCAGAGACCCTGACTACGGGTGCGACCTGTATGGAGTTTGTTCGTTCTCCCTGAGACCACGTGGGTTTTCTCCAGGTGCTCCGGTTTCCTCCCACACTCCAAAGACGTCCGGGTGTGTAGGCTAATTGGCTTCGGTAAAATTGTACATTGTCCCGAGTGTGTGTGGGACAGTGTTAGTGTGCGGGGGTCGCTGGTCGGCGCGGTCTTGTTGGGCTGAAGGGCCTGTTTCTGCGCTGTATCTCTAAACAATTTTTCAATTTAAGGTAGACAAAAATGCTGGAGAAACTCAGCGGGTGCAGCAGCATCTATGGAGCGAAGGGAATAGGCAACGTTGTCTATTTCCTTCGCTCCATAGATGCTGCTGCACCCGCTGAGTTTCTCCAGCACTTTTGTCTACCTTCAGCAGTTCTATGTGTGTGTGTGTGTGTGTGTGTGGACACTCTGGAGAGTCCTGTACTTCCCACAAACTCTTCCTTTGAATTTTGTGTACCTTCGATTTTCCAGCATCTGCAGTTCCTTCTTGAACAATTTTTCAATTTAATTATTTTACCTTCTTCCGGGAATGATTGTATCCCTGGCTGGGGTAGCTGTAAATTCACCCACATGGTCCCGACCACAGGGAAAAATTGAGGAGGACCGACTGAACTTTGTGCCTTCCACCACAGTGATGAATGCTGTGGTGGATGTTTTGTGTTCAATTTTATATTGTGTGTTGTGCGTTCTTTTTTATTGTACCGCTGCTGGCAAATTCAGTTCACTGCACTCCATTGTGTATGTGGTGAATAAATCTGACTATCGACTATTGAAACTCACACACACACACATGCACACAAACACGCATGCACACACAAATGATGCTAATTCAAACAAATACACACAAACAGACTCGCAGACACTCTCACAATCAAGTATGCAAGTATGCAATTGTGCATGGAAGTGCACACATATGGAGCACACACCCACACACAAACACACTCACAATATTTACTGAAACAAAAACCTGCAAGTGGAAATATACACAGACATACGATGCCAGTACAGAAAAATTCTCACCTAAAACACAGACGTCGTAACTTAGAGATGTACCTATTCTCATACACTTTTATTTTACAGACACGATATGGAAACAGACCCCTCGACCCAATCCAGCCATCGATCGCCCATTCACACTGGTTCCATGTTATCCCACTTCCTCATTCACTCCCTACACACTAGGGGCAATTTTCAGAAGCCAATCAACCTACAAACCCGCACGTCTTTGGGATGTGGGAGGAAACCGGAGCACCCGGAGGAAACCCAGGCGGTCACGGGGAGAACATGCAAACTCCACACACACAGCACCCGTGGTCTGGGTTGGAGATGGGTCTCTGCCACTGTGAGGCAGCGGTTCCACCTGCTGTGTCACTGTGCCGGCAATGAAACTGTCCGTGTACGTAATGGCAGAAAACATGTCCTCCTCAATGAGCAATGTGATAAGAATTTAATTAACAATTCAATATTGCTGATGTGCGGAGTTTGTACGTTCTCCCTGTGACCGCGTGGGTTTTCTCCGGGTGCTCCGGTTTCCTCCCACATTCCAAAGACGTACAGGGTTGTAGATTAATAGGTTTCTGTAAAATTATAAATTGTTCCTATTGTGTTGGATAGTGCTAGATTACGGGGTGATTGCTGATAGGTGCAGAGTTGATGGGCTGAAGGGCCTGTTTCTGCACCTTATCTAAAGTCTAATGTGAGTCAACCTGATTTTTTGACCCCCATCTCTGCCTACTGAACCTCCCCATCCTTGTTCTAACTCCTCAGACTCACAACTCTACTACTCTTAGGGGAAGAACACAGTTCTACTGATCTTGAGGGTAAGATCTCTCAGCCCACTGATACCCCAAATCATCCAGCCTGTTTATACCAAACCCTTGCTTCTACTGATAGACACAAAAAGCTGGAGTAACTCAGCGGGACAGGCAGCATCTCTGGAGAGAAGGAATGGGTGGTGTTTCATAGAAACATAGAAACATATAAATTAGGTGCAGGAGTAGGCCATTCGGCCCTTCGAGCCTGCACCGCCATTCAATATGGTCATGGCTGATCATCCAACTCAGTATCCCGTACCTGCCTTCTCTCCATACCCACTGATCCCCTTAGCCACAAGGGCCACATCTAACTCCCTCTTATAGCCAATGAACTGGCCTCGACTACCCTCTGTGGCAGAGAGTTCCAGAGATTCACCGCTCTCTGTGTGAAAAAGGTTCTTCTCATCTCGGTTTTAAAGGATTTCCCCCTTATCCTTAAGTTGTGGCCCCTTGTCCTGGACTTCCCCAACATCGGGAGCAATCTTCCTGCATCTAGCCTGTCCAACCCCTTAAGAATTTTGTAAGTTTCTATAAGATCCCCTCTCAATCTCCTAAATTCTAGAGAGTATAAACCAAGTCTATCCAGTCTTTCTTCATAAGACAGTCCTGACATCCCAGGAATCAGTCTGGTGAACCTTCTCTGCACTCCCTCTATGGCAACAATGTCTTACCTCAGATTTGGAGACCAAAACTGTACGCAATACTCCAGGTGTGGTCTCACCAAGACCCTGTACAACTGCAGTAGAACCTCCTTGCTCCTATACTCAAATCCTTTTGCTATGAAAGCTAACATACCATTCGCTTTCTTCACTGCCTGCTGCACCTGCATGCCTACTTTCAATGACTGGTGTACCATGACACCCAGGTCTCGCTGCATCTCCCCTTTTCCTAGTCGGCCACCATTTAGATAATAGTCTGCTTTCCTGTTTTTGCCACCAAAATGCTGAGACCCTTCTTCAGTCTAATGTCAGGGTAGTGGGAGGTACGGAGATAAAATGTAGTGAGAGACAGTAAGACTGGTCGGAGAACTGCGAAGGGGGAGTGGACAGAGAGAGAGGGAAAGCAAGGGCTACTTGAAGTTAGAGAAGTCAATGTTCATACCACTGGGGTGTAGGCTGCCCAAGCGAAATATGAGGTGTTGCTCCTCCAATTTGCGCTGTGCCTCACTCTTGACAATGGAGGAGGCCCAGGACAGAAAGGTCAATGTGGGAAAGGGAGGGGGAGTTAAAGTGTTGAGCAACCGGGAGATCAGGTAGGTGTTGGCGGACTGAGCGGAGCAAAACGATTGGCGATCTTCTACAGTATCCCCAAACCGTCAATCCTACTGACCGTCACCTGAATCATGGAACTCCTAAACCTCCTAAAGCTCTTGAACTGATGCCACTAACCCTTCACATTCCAGATCCCATTAACCCTCGGCAGAAGCTTAATCCACCTGAACCCCAGACTCTCTGATCCCCATTCTATTGACCTCAGGCCCGTGATGTTCATCTTATAGGAGCAGAATTCGGCCCATCAGGTCTACTCCACCATTCAATCGTGGCTGATCTATCTTTCCCTCTCAACCCCATTCTCCTGCCTTCTCCCCATAACCCCTGACAACATTACTAATTAAGAATCTGCAAATCTCCTACTTTAAAATTACCACTGATTTGGCCTCCATAGCTGTCTGTGTCAATGAATTCCACAGATTAACTATCCACAGACTAAAGAATTTCGTCCTCATCTCCTTTCTAAAAGAGCGCCCTTGTATTCTGAGGCTATGACCTCTGGTCTTGCACTCTCCCACTTGTGGAAACATTCTCTCCACATCCACTCTATCCAGGCCCATGAATCCTGTGACTCTTCAAGGTTCCCCTTGATCCTACTGACTCTTCCAGACACCAGTCATACTGGCCCTCTCCTGACTTCCAATCCAATTGACATTCAATGCCCCTCCACCATCGCAGACCCATCAAGGAACGACCCCCTTCCACCCACAGACTGTAGAAGGGTTGACATACAATGCATGGGCTTTGTAAACCATTGACTTCACTGTAGAATATCTAGTCCAATATAGAATAGATATCGCACTTCATCACACAAACCAGCCTCACGCTGCCTTGAGAAGGCCGGCAGCACAATCAAGGACCAGTCTCACCCTGGTCACTCCCTCTTCTCCCCTCTCCCATCAGGCAAGAGGTACAGAAGTGTGAAAACGCACACCTCCAGATTCAGTGATTTAAAGAAAGAACTGCAGGTGCTGGATAAATCGAAGGTAGACAAAAATGCTGGAGGAACTCAGCGGGTGAGACAGCATCTATGGAGAGAAGGAATATGCTGCCTCACCTCCAGATTCAGGGATAGTTTCTTCCCAGCTGTTATCAGGCAACTGAACCATCCTATCAGCAACTAGAGAGCGGTCCTGACCTACTATCTACCCCATTGGAAAACCTCAGACTATCTTTAATCACATTTTTCTGGACTTTATCTTGCACTATGCATTATTCCATATATCATCTATCTGTACACGTTGCAATCATATATGATCTTTCCGCTGACTGGTTAGCACGCAACAAAAGCTTTTCACTATTCCTCTGTACACATGACAATATACTAAACTAAATTAAACTTAAAATCTTTTTGTAATTTTCATGGATATTCGAAACATCAATGGAGAGAATAAAAGGGGTGATTCATGTGCTGAAAGCTATGAGTACTGGCATGTGGGTCGCACAGTGTGCAGCAGTAGAGCTGCTGCCTCACAGCACCAGAGACCCTGGTTCAATCCTGACATCGGATACTGTCTGAGTGGAGTTTGCACGTTCTCCCTGTGACCGCATGGGTTTTCGCCGGGTGCTCAGGTTTCAGCCAACACTCCAAAGACATGCGGGTTTGTAGGCTACTTGGCATCTGTAAATTGCCTCTAGTGAACAGGATATGAAATTGGGATTACATAGAACTAGTGTACGGGTGACCATTGGTCAGCATGGACTCGGTGGGCCGAAGGGCCTATTTCAACGGTAAACAAAATCCTGGAGAAACTCAGCGGGTGCAGCAGCATCTATGGAGCAAAGGAAATAGGCAACGTTTCGGACCAAAACCCTTCTTCAGACTGATTCTTCATCAGGCCTATTTCAACGTTGTATCTCTAAGCTAAACAAAACTAAACATGAAGATTAATTTATTTTTGTCTTTGCATAAAATCATAGACGCCAATTTTTGGGCTCTTACAGCATGGACCCGATGGGCTGAAGGGCCTGTTTCCATGCTGCAACTAGAGTAAGGAAGAGAAAATAATAACCACTTAGCATAAAATGCCCAAAACATTCGCAAATAAATGATGGTTCTGCTTTTAACATGGTTAAAAGCCATGAAATGGGAACTAAATCTACCCCTTGCATCACCTCTCACTCTCTCTCTCTCTCTCTCTCTCTCTCTCTCTCGCTCTCGCTCTCTGCCCCTCCCCCACCCTAGTCATTGTACTAGTTTCAATGTCGACTTGTTTAGTTTCGTTATCTGTAACCCGTTTTCACTGAGCCCACAGCTAACAATGGCCTGTTTACCTCATCATCGTTCCTTTTTTGCATATCTTTCATTTATTTGTTCTATATCTCTCCACATCACCGTCTATATCTCTCGTTTCCATTCTCAGTCTGAAGAAGGGTCTCGACCCGAAACGTCACCTACCCCTTCTCTCTGCCTGACCCGCTGAGTTACTCCAGCTTTTTGTGTCCATCCCCTCAATCTTGAAGCCGGGTGTGTGTAATCCACTCAGAGGAAGGGGCGGCACTATGGCGTAGCAGTAGAGTTTCTGCCTCACAGCGCCAGAGACCCGGGTTCGATCCTGACTACGGGTGCTGTCTGTACGGAGTTTGTACATTCTCCCCGTGACCTACATTGGTTTTCTCTGAGATCTTCGGTTTCCTCCCACACTCCAGGTATGTGTAGGGTGGTGTTAATCAAGATTCAAGATTCAAGATTCAAGATTCAAACTTTATTGTCATTGTGCACTGTACAGTACAGAGACAACGAAATGCAGTTAGCATCTCACCCAGAAGAGCGAAATAAATATGAGCATTAAATATATATATGTACATACAGTCATAGTAGTGCAATTATTTTTTTCTGGGGGAAGGAGTGTCTGGGGGGGGGGGGGGGGTGATTGGCAGTCACCGAGGTACAGTGTTGAGTAGTGTAACAGCTGCAGGGAAGAAGCTGTTCCTGGACCTGCTGGTCCGGCAACGGAGAGACCTGTAGCGCCTCCCGGATGGGAGGAGGGTAAACAGACTGTGGTTGGGGTGAGAGCAGTTCTTGACGATGCTGAGCGCCCTTCGCAGACATCGCTTGCTTTGGAGGGGAGCGAGGAACCGGTGATGCGTTGGGCAATTTTCACCACCCTCTGCAGTGCTTACTGGTCGAAGACAGAGCAGTTGCCATACCATACTGTGATACAGTTGGTAAGGATGCTCTCGATGGTGCAGCGGTAGAAGTTCACCAGAATCTGAGGAGACAGATGGACCTTCTTTAGTCTAATGTCTAATGTGCAGGGATCGCTGGTCGAAGGGCCTGTTTCCACGCTGTATCTCTAATCTAAACTAAACCAAATGCAGTATGTGTCGGAAGGAACTGCGGATGCTGGTTTAAACCGAAGATGGAGACAAAAAGCCGGAGTTACCCAATGGGTCAGACAGCATCTCTGGGGAAAAGAGATTTGGGTTGAGAACCTCCTTCCTTCTTCCTTGGTTTATAATGGGAATTTGAGTTTGATAGTTTACATGGTGCATGAGCCATAATGGAACCTGCATCTTCGAGATGGGAGGACATCTCATACAAATATCACATGCAAAAAGCATCAAGCAAGGCTTCGGCAGCATGGAGACCCAAAGAACCCAAAAAATTCCTCCAACGCTTACGTTTGGTCCAAACCCCCTGCAAGGACGAATTAACGTTCAACGCGTAAGAGAACGGCAAGCGGGACACAGAAACAGCTTTTCATTTCAATCGGGAAGAACGTTTTTTAAACGGGCGCTGATGGTCAGTTAGTGACATTAAGAAGAAAGAGCGGGTGAAATTTCTGCTGAATTTTCACTCCTCTCCCATCACACACAGCACACATCAATTCTGTTCCCCAGGGCCCGAGACAATTTCTCTTGTCTTGAGCTACAGTTGCTGGCAGGACTCGCACCAGCCATCAAACCCATTAATCTGCCCGCTGACAATGACAAAGACGGATTCTACCACCAAACAATCAATTTGTATCTCTTTTTCGGATGTACAAAAATATCATGAAAAGGCGTCAGTGGTAATAGTTCCACAACTATGAAATAATAGAGTAATAAGGCAATCAGCAATTGACCTTGGAAGACAGCTAATTCATCTCCCCATCTATCTTAATTATTTCCTGTGAAATGGTTACCAGGAGAAACTGTACAATTCATTCATCCTGCAGTGACAATTCCATTTTTTCTCACCCTCTACACTATATATATATTTTCCCCTGATACAGCGATACACAATTTCACAATCCCCCCCCCCCCCCCACACACACACACTAAACAATCAAGATCAAACATGTTATTCAAGTACAAACGGGAATATTAAGCCCTTTCTTCCAATGATTCCCCTCCTCACGAAAAGGAGGCAGGAATAGTAAAACTGTGCGGGTTTTATGTTTTGCAGTCTTGGATGTACTTTTGTCCCCCCCTGCCCAACTTGTGTGCAATTGATTAAAAACAAAATTCTCTGAAATTAGGCACTTTCTTGGCATTGCTACACTTTGCAATTGGGCCATTGAATTGGGCACTTTTTTTATATCACGGTGTGGAAGTTGATTTTATTAAAACTATCCATATTTAGACACAATGCTTTGATAGTTTGGAACAAGCGGGGGAGAGAGAGAGAGAGAGAGAGAGAGAGGGGGGGGGGGGAGCGGGGAGAGAGGAACAGGGAGACTGGGAGAGAAAGGGATAAGGAGAGAGGGAGAGGGAAAGAAAGAGAGAGAGAAAGGGGGAGAGAGAAGGAGAGCGAGAGGGAGAGTGGAAGGACGGGATGGAGAGTGCGAGACAGAGAGAGGATGGGATGAAGAGAGAGAGAGGGGGGGAGAGAAAGAGAGGGAAAGAGAGAAAGAAAGAGGGAGAAGAGAGAGAGGAGAGAGAGAGAGGGGGACATATCTATCCATGCACTGTATACTTGTATTTATACTTATGCATTTCAAATACGTGTCATGTTTTATACTTTGGCAATATAACAATGTTTTTTTATCATGCCAATAAAGTTTTAAAGTTGAAATTGAATTGAAATTTGAGAGGGAGGGAGTGAGAGATGGAGGGAGAGAGAGAGAGGGAGAGAGAGAGAGAGAGAGACAGAGAGAGAGAGAGAGATGGAGAGAGACAGAGAGAGAAAGAGAGAAAGAGGAAGGAGAGAGAGTGCGGAGAGAGAGGAGAGAAAGAGAGAGAGATGGAGAGAGAGAGAGAGAGAGAGAGAGAGAGAGAGATGGCCGTGAATAGGGCACTATGCAAAGAAGAAAAAATTGTCAGGAGACAGTGACAAAAGACTTTCCCTGCGCCATTCAGAGACAATTTGTAAGTGTGGCTGGTGAAGGCAGGCCAAAGACTAGGAAACAGCTGGAGTCCCGGTGATTGATAAACGCAGTCGGGAAAACTTCATTTCACCATGAATGAAGACAAAAGCGATACCATGTTCAGTGAGTGTGTAATGTCAGTGTCATTAAGTGGTACTCTGGACAGCCCCAGTGCCTTCAGATGGGGCCAGTGGAGAGGAGGGGGTTGGGGCAGGATGGGGGTGGGAGAGGGTTGGGAAGTGAAGGGCTGCCATTAACCAGAAAGCCGGAACTCAAGGCCCTCTTGCCATTTTAAAAATAAGCACTAAATTGATTTTCCCCCCTAAATCTGAGCAAAACTTTCCTTATTTGGGGAATTTCTTTTTCCTGAACAATCCCCTCATGGATGAGCCTTATAGCGAGAGTGTGATTGTGTAATTATTTTTGCGTTTTTCACTCTGTGAGGTTGACATTCACCAGTTTAGTTTAGTTTAGCATAGGTTAGAGATACAGTGCGGAAACAGGCCCTTCGGCCCGTCGAGCCCCCGCACACTTACGCTATCCTAGACACACTAGGGACAATTTACATTTATACCAGAGCCAATTAACCGACCAACCTGCACGTCATTGGAGTGTGGAACGAAACCGGAGCACCCGGAGAAAACCCACGCAGTCACAGGTAGAACGTGCAAACTCCATACATATAGCACCCGTAGTCAGGATCGAATCAGGGATCTGGTGCTGTAAGGCAGCAATTCTACCGCTGCGCCACCGTGCCGCCCTGTAACGTGGAACGTGCGATCACAGAGTCTAAAGAAGAGTCTCGACCTGAAACGTCACTCATCTAAGTTCTCGAGAGATGGACACAAAATGCTGGAGTAACTCAGCGGGTCAGGCAGCATCTCCGGAGAATAAGGAATAGGCGACATTTCGGGTGAGAACCCTTCTTCAGACTGGGACCTCCAGAGATGCTGTTGAGTTACTCCAGCACTTTGTGTCCTTTTGCATATAAACAAGCATCTGCAGTTCCTTGTTTCTACACAGCAAACGTTTAACTTCTTCCACAGCCAGGAGTGTGATATGGATGTCTGGGCCTTTCTGCCTGCCTTACCTTTCCATCAGGATTAAAATTCAGGCCCAGGCATTCAAAGTTTGTGCTAGGCCTCGTTTCTTATTATTTCCGTATAATATGGATCACGCATAGATACAAAGTGTGGAGTAACTCAGCGGGTCAGGCAGCATCTCTGGAGAAAATGGGATAGGTGACGTTTCTGGTCAGGACCCTTGTTCAGACTGTAATTAAAATGTGGCCTGAGTTACTCCACACTTTGTGCCTATCTTTGGTATAAACCTACACAATCTGCAGTTCTTTATTTCTCACGTAGATCACGTTTGCTTTCTCAGAGACTCTTGAAGTCATATTGCTCAGAAACATGCTCTTCAATCCATGGAGTCTCTGCGATAACTCGCCCCCAGAGTCCACGGCTGACCCACACGCTCCAGCTGATGTACAGAGGCCAGAGGGCAATGGAATTGGTCTAGGTTTAGTGCAATATAGAACACACACATGCGCAGGTCCACACACACACACACAAATATACACACGTGTGTACACATGCGCACACACAGATACACACACACACACACGAGAGCACACGCAGGTGGACACGCACAAACATACGCACATGAGCGTACATGTGCACATACGCCGATACACTCACGTGCACACAAACATATGCACACGCAAACACACACAGATCCACACACACACACAAACACACACACACAAACACAAACGCACACACACATTAATACACACACAGATACACAAACACACGCACATGTAAACACACTCAGATCCACACACACAAACACACACAGATACACACTCACATATACAAATACACACACACACACATACACACACACAAACACACACAGATACACACACACACACACACAAACACACTCACATCCACACACACACATAACACACACACACAAACACACACAGATACACACAGATACACAAACACTCACATATACAAATACACACATACACACACATACACACACATCAATTTTTAGCACCACCCAGATGTTAAGTCAGCATTACAGAGCAGGCAGCAGAAGATGCAAAGTGCTGGAGTAACTCAACGGGTCAGGCGGCATCCCTGGAGAATATGGGTTGGTGATGTTTTAGGTCAGGACCTCCCTTGATTCTACATTACAGAGCAAGAATCCATTTTGGAAATTAAGTGCCTTGTAACATTTTTGTCTCAGGTGCGTGATCTACCTACACAGGTTGTTATAAATCAAACGCTGGCTGTTAGTGCACACCAAAGTTAAACCACATTGACAACATTGTAACCGGTACTAGTTTACAACTCAAAATGCGCAGGTAACATTAAGCAATAATTTTCATGACAGATGAATTAAATTAATATTAAAAGGAAAAGTAATGCTGAGGCTTTATAAGGCACT
Organism: Leucoraja erinaceus; assembly: GCF_028641065.1. NCBI lineage: Eukaryota > Metazoa > Chordata > Chondrichthyes > Rajiformes > Rajidae > Leucoraja > Leucoraja erinaceus. Next base: position 15,358,798 of record NC_073410.1, on the reverse strand, counting down.
GGTCAGACAGCATTTAGAGTATTGTGAGCAGTTGTATGCCCCATATCTGAGGAAAGATGTGCTGGCTTTGGTTTGGGGTCCAGAGAGGGTTTACGAGAATGATCCCAGGAATGAGTGGGCTAAATTATTATTGAAACACAAAGTACTTGTGCTATAACATCAGGATAAGTGCTCAACCAAGAAAACCAAGCCCAAAGCCAAAGTAGTATCTAAACTATACACATTTTGCTATGGGACAATAACTAACTCCATATGCAATAGTAAGCTATCTAAATGCCAACAAGCACATTTGACGAAAGAAGCTCCTCCTCATCTTTCTAAAGGTACGTCCTTTCATTCTGAGGCTGTGCCCTCTGATCGAAGACTCTCCCATTACTGGAAACTTCCTCTCCACATCCACTCTATCCAGGTCTTTCACTATCTGGTAGGTTTCAATCAGAAACCCCCTCATCCTTCTGGACTCCAGCGAATACAGGCCCAGAGCCATCAAAATGCTCCACATACGTTAACCCGATCATCCCTGGGTTTCCTCATTATATCTTTCTGGAATCAAGGAACTGCAGATGCTGGTCTACGAGAAAAGACACAATGTGTTGGATTAACTCATCGCGTCAAGCAGCATTTCTGGAGAACATGGATAGGTGACATTTTGGGTCAGGGCCCTAGAATTCAAAGTTCAAGCTGTTGTGTTGTAGGCACCCCAAGCAGAATATGAGGTGCTGTTATAAGGTCATCAGGTCATGTGATAGGAGCAGAATTAGGCCATTCGGCCCATCAAGTCTGCTCCCCAATTCCATCATAGTTGATCTATCTCTCCCTCCTAACCCTATTCTCCTGCCTTCTCCCCATAACCCGTACTAATCAAGAATCTATCTATCTCTGCCTTAAAAATTTCCATTGACTTGGCCTCCACACCCTTCTGTGGCAAACAATTCCACAGATTCAACACACTCTGACTAAAGAAATTCCTCCTCCTCTCCTTCCGAGAGGAACATCCTTTAATTCTGCGGCTATGGCCTCTAGTCCTGGACTCCCCCACTGCCCCACCTGGGAGGGAGCTGGAGACGTCGGCCTCCAGGAGTGGCTTCAGCAGGAGTGTGGACCGGAGTAATGCATCCAGCGTCTTCAAGGGCGGCTACAGGAGGCGTCCCAGGGACACGGAGACGGCCGGGCGAGGAGAGGAGAGGGACGTCGGTTCTCGGGAACTGCTCCAGTATATCGAGCGTGCGGGCTGGATTCTGGACGCTGAATAATGGCGGGATAAATGGCGGCACCCGCATGTGTAATAATCTGTAAAAGTAATCTGACTATGCAGTTGTATATGTGGCAAATAAAATAGCGTTGAACTATATTGAACTCTTGAACTATTGAAGTCTAAGGATGCACTTTTAACCCCCGCGCTTTGAGGACTGCTCCATACATTGTTTTCTGCTCAAGGAGCCCTTCTCTCAGACACAGGTGCAAGTGCACTTGAGGTCAACAGATCTCATTGAGGGTGAGGGCCAGGGAAGAATGCTCCCATTATCCCTTCGACAAACAAGGGCTCCTTCTTACCAGTTTCACATCACTCACTCACTCACTGGAACCGAGCTGTCGTTGCCCCGACTGTGTGGTCTTCCGTATCCCTTTTCCCGATATCTGCTGGTCCTGTGCGATTCCAGGTGAGGGGTTTAAACCGTCTGCAATGACCCTCCCTCAAGCACCTGGTTTGAAGGCAAAGCAGAAGAGGACGGCACAGTAGCTCAGCGGTAGAGTTGC
>NC_073410.1:15300402-15356940 GCF_028641065.1 Leucoraja erinaceus | reverse complement strand
GAGAAGAAAGAGGGATTGAACGAGGTTCAGAAAAAGCGAGAGAGAAGAGAGAGAGAGGGGGGACATATCTATCCATGCACTGTCTACTTGTATTCTATAATTATGCATTTCAAATAGGTGTCATGTTTTATACTTTGGCACAAGATAACAATGTTTTTTATCATGCCAATAAAGTTTTAAATTGAAATGAAGGTGAATTGATGAGAGAGAGGAGAGAGATAGGAGACTGGAGAGTAGAGAGAGAGAGAGAGAGAGAGATGAGGGGAGAGAGAGTGAGGGAGAGATGAGGAGAAGAAAGAAATGGGAAGAGGGGAAGGAAGGAAAGAACGAAGATGAGACGGGAGAGAAAGAGAGAGAGAGAATGAAAGAACCGAAGAGAGAAAGAGAGAGAGGACTGAGGAGAGGAGATGAGATGTCTGAGGGAGAGAGAGGATGAGAGAGAGGAGACGAGAGGAGAGAGAGAGAGGAGAGAGGATGGCCGTGAATAGGGCAAGATGCGACAAAGAGAGTAAAAATTGTCTCAGGAGCCAGTGACAAAAGGACTTCCCTGTCGCCATTCAGAGACATGTTGTAAAGTGTTGCTGTGTGAAGGCAGGCCAAGAATAGGAAACAGCGGGAGTCCGGTGATGGATAAACGCAGTCGGGAAAAACTTCATTTCACCATGGAATGAAGACAAAAGCCGATACAATGTTCAGTGAGGTGTGTAATGTCAGTGTCATTAAGTCGGTACTTCTGGACTAGCCCCAGTTGCCGTTTTCAGACCGGGGGCTGGGTGGAGAGGCGGGGTTGTAGGAAGGATGGGGGTCGGGGGTGACGAGGTGTTGGGAGGTGAAGGGCTCTGCCATTAACCAGAAAGCCGGAACTCAACGGCCCTCTTGCCATTTTAAAAAATAATCACTAACTTGAGTTTCCCCCCTAAAATCTGAGCAAAACTTTCCTTATTTGGGGAATTTTCTTTTTTCTGAACAATGCCCTCATGGAGAGCCTTATAGCACGAGAGTGTGATTGTGTCATTATTTGCTGCGTTTTTCACTCTGTGAGGATTGATTACCGTTCACCAGTTTAGTTTTAGTTTGGCTTAGGTGGTTAGAGATACAGTGCGGGCACAATCCGGGGCCCTTCGGGCCGATTGAGCCCCCGCACACGTACGCATCCTAGACACACTAGGGACAATTTACATTTTATACCAGATGCAAGTAAACAGACCGAATGCAAGTCATTGGAGTGTGGCAACGAAAACGGAGCACCGGAGGAGAAAACCCACGCAGTCACAGGGAGAAAACGTACAAACTCCATTACAGGCACCCGTCAGGTCAGGATCGAACCAGGGGTTCTCGGTGCTGTAAGGGCAGCAATTCGGTGCCGCTGCGCCACCGTGCAGCCATGTAATGTGGAACGTGAGATCACAGTCTGGCTGAAGAAGAGTCTCGAGCCTGAAACGCCCACTCATCTATGTTCTCGAGAGGATGGACACAAACGATGCTGGAGTAACTCAGCGGGGTCAGGCAGCATCTCGCGGATGAATAAGGAGAATATGCGACATTTCGGGGTGAGAACCCCTTCTTCAGACTGGGACCTCCAGAGATGCTGTGAGTTACTCCCAGCACTTTGTGTCCTTTGAGTATAAACCAGCATCTGCTCAGTTCCTTGTTTCTACACAGCAAAACGTTTAACTTTCTTCCACAGCCCATGGAGTGTGATATGGATGTCTGGAACCTTTCTGCATGCCTTACCTTTCCATCAGGGATTAAATTCAGGCGCCAGGCATTCAAAGTTTGTGCTAGGGGCCTCGTTTTCTTATTATTTCTGTATAATATGGATGACGCATAGATACAATGTGTGCGAGTAACTCAGCGGGCTCAGGCAGCATCTCTGGAGAAAAATAGGATAGGTGACGATTCTGGTCAGGACCCTTGTTCCAGACTGTAATGTAAAATGTGGCCTGGCCCGCTGAGTACTCCCCCCCCTCCCCCATTTGTGCATATCTTTGGTATAAACCAACACAATCTCTGCAGTTCTTTATTCTCACGTAGATCACGTTGTGGCTTTCTCACAGACTCTTGAAGTCATATTGCTCAGAAACATGCCTCTTCAATCCATGGAGTCTCTTGGATAACTCGGCCCCAGAGTCCACGGCTGACCCACACGCTACAGTCTGATGTAACAGAGGCCAGAGGGCAATGGAATTGGTCTGGGTTTAAGTGAATTAGAACACACACATGCGCAGGGTCCACACACACACACAAATATACACACGTGTGTACACATGCGCACACACACGGATACACCACACACACACACGAGAAGCACACGCAGGTGGACACGCACACAAACTACGCACATGAGGGTACATGTGCAAATACGCTGATACACGTCACGTGCACACAAACACACCACACGCAAAACAAACACAGGATCCACACACAAAACACACACACAGAAACAACCAAACGCACACAAACATAATACACACACAGATACACAAACACACGCACATGCAATTACACCACTCAGATCCCACACACACACACACACACACACACACAAAACACACACAGATACACACTCACATATACAAATATCACCCACACACACATACACACACAAAACACAAACAAACACACACCGATACACAAAACACACGCACATGCAAACACACTCAGATCCACACACACACACATAAACACACACACAAAACAGGACACAGATACACACAGATACACCAAACACTCACATATACAAATACACACATACACACACACATCAAATTTTTAACACCACCAGATGTTAAGTCAGGGCATTACAGAGCAGGCAGCAGAAGATGGCAAAGTGATGGAGTAACTCAAACGGGTTCAGGCGGCAGTCCCTGGAGAAATATGGGTTGGTGAGTTTGGGTCAGGACCCCTCCTTGATTCTACATTACAGAGCAAGAAACCCATTTTGGAAAAATTAAGGGCCTTGGAACATTTTCCTCTCAGGGTGCGTGATCTACCTACATCAGGGTGTTATAAATCAAATGCTGGCTGTTAGTGCACACCAAAGTTAAACCACATTGACAAACATTGTAACCGGAACTAGTTTACAACTCAAAAATGTGCAGGGAACATTAAGCAATAATTTTCATGACAGAAGAACTAAATTAATATTAAAAGGAAAAGTAATGCTGGGGCTTTATAAGGCACTGGTCACCTTGACAGCATGTTTAGAGTATGGTGAGCAGTTGTATGCCCAATATCGAGGAGGAAAGATGTGTCTGGCTTTGGTTGGGGTCCTGCAGAGGGTTTACGAGAATGATCCCGGGAATGAGGTGGGCTAAATTATTATTGAAACACAAAGTACTTGTGCGATAACATCAGGATAAGTGCTCAACCAAAGAAAACCAGAAAGCCCAAAGCCAAAGTAGTATCTAAACTACTAAAAACTTTATGCTATGGGACATAATCTAACTCCAATGCAATAGTAAGCTATCTAAATGCCAACAAGCACATTTGACGAAAGAAGCTCCTCCTCATCTTTCTAAAGGTACGTCCTTTCATTCGGAGGCTGTGCCCTCTGATCCAAGACTCTCCACAAATAATGGAAACTTCCTCTCCACATCCACTCTATCCAGGGCCTTTTCACTATCTGGTAGGTTTCAATCAGAAACCCCCTCATCCTTCTGAACTCCAGCGAGTACAGGCTCAGAGCCATCAAAATGCTCCCACATACCGTTAAACCCGATAATCCCTGGGTTTCCTCATTATATCTTTCTGGAATCAAGGAACTGCAGATGCTGGTCTACGAGAAAAGACACATCGCGTCAAGCAGCATTTCTGTAGGAAACATGGATAGGTGACATTTTGGGTCAGGACCTTAAAATTCAAAGTTCAAGCTGTTGTGTTGTAGGCACCCAAGCAGAAATATGAGGTGCTGTTATAAGTCATAATAGGTCATGTGATAGGAGCATATTAGGCCATTCGGCCCATCAGTCTGCTCCCCAATTCCATCATTGGTGGATCTATCTCTCCGCTCCTAACCCCTATTCTCCTGCATTCCTCCCCATAACCCGTACTAATTCAAGATCTCTAGCTATACCTCTTGCCTAAAAATTTCCATTGACTTGGCCTTCACCACCTTCTGTGGCAAAACAATTCCACAGATTCACAACAACACTCTGACTAAGAATTCCTCCTCCTCTCCTTCCGAGAGGAACATCCTTTAATTCTGCGGCTATGGCCTCTAGTCCTGACTTCCATCCCACCACTGCCCCCCCTGGGAGGGAGCCGGAGACGTCGGCCTCCAGGAGAGGAGTGGCTTCAGCAGGAGTGTGGACGGAGTAGTAATGAGCCAGCGTCTTCAAAGGGCGGCTACAGGAGGCGTCCCCCAAGGACACGGAGACGGCCGGGGTTCGGCGAGGAGAGGAGAGGGACGTCGGTTCTCGGGAACTGCTCCAGTATATCGAGCGCCCGGGGGCCGAACGGATTCTGGGGGACGCTGGGGATAATGGCGGCATAAATGGCGACATCCGCATGTGTAATATCTGTAAAAAGTAACTGACTATACAGTGGTTATATGGGCAAATAAATAGCATTGAAACTATATGTGAACTCTTGAACTAAGTCTAAGGATGCACTTTTAACCCCCGCGCTTTGAGGGAGCTGCTCCATGAATGTTTTTCAGCTCAAGGAGCCCTTCTCTCAGACACCAGGTGCAAGTGCACTTCGAGGTCAACAGAATATCATTGAGGGGGAGGGCTGGGGAAGAATGCTCCCATTATCCCTTCGACAAACAAGGGCTCCTTCTTACCAGTTTCACATCACTCACTCACTCACTGAGAACCGAGCTGTCACTGCCCCGAACTGTTGGGTCCTTCCGTATCCCTTTTCCCGATATCTGCCGGTCCCTATGCGATTCCAGGTGAGGGTTTAAACCATCTGCAATGACCCCCCTCAAGCACCTGGTTTGAAGGCAAAGCAGAAGGGGACGGCACAGTAGCTCAGCGGTGAGAGTTGCCTCACCCAGAACACCCTTGCATCTCGAGCCACAGCGTACAGAGACCGTTCTCACACCCCGTCAATCATGAAAAAAAAAAATCGACTAGAGGGAAACCAAGAGTCGGTACAGATTTTGTACGTTTTCTGCCCCGTGACCATGCGTGTGGGTTTTCTTTCTTCGAGGAGCTCAGGTTTCTTCCCACACTTCAAAACCACGCAGGTTTGTACGTTGATTGGCTTCTGTGAATTGTACATTGTTAGAGCCATCGTATATAGGATAGAGCCATCGTATATGCTGACCTGACCGTTGGTTGACCGCGGACTGGGTGGGCCGAATGGCCTGATCTCACGCTGTATCTCTCAAGTCTGAAGTCAAGTTAAAAGAAAGCGTTCTAGATTTTCGAGACATGCGCTGGTGAACTCAATAGCAGTAGGTTTTTACTCCTGGAACTTTTGAAAGCGGTAAGAAATATTCACGGCTTCATTCCCGAAACCAAAGAAGGGCACGGCTAGAGTGAATGCCGCCTGTCTTATTTTATAAATTAACAAGTGTACAAGGGTTTGTGATTAAACTTCAAACATCAGTGTCCTGAGTTCTGGTCTGCTGCCTGCAGGGAGGATGTACCCAGGAAATGGGATCTGTCTTGTCTTTCTCCTATCTCCATCTTTTTTGTTGTTTCTTTCGAACATCACAGATGGGAGCGATCAGACGGAGGTTACTGAGACTAAGATCGTGTGTGAGCTGGAATCCTGCCCGCACAGGCAAAGCAGAAGAACCCCACCGAGAGGTGGCACGGTCGCGCAGCGGAAGCGTTGCTGCCGTACAGCGCCGGAGGTCCCGGTTCGATCCTGACTACGGCTGCTGTCTGTACGGAGTTTGTACATTCCTCCCCGTGACCGCGTGGGTTTAATCCGGATGCTCTGTTTCCTCCCACACCCCAAAGATGTACAGATTTGTAGGATGTGTTGGAAAGAACTGCAGATGCCGGTTTAAATCAAAGCTAGACACAAAATGCTGGAGTAACTCAGCGGGACAGGCAGCATCTCTGGAGAGAAGGAATGGGTAGACAAAAGTGCTGGAGAAACTCAGCGGGTGCAGCAGCATCTATGAAGCGAAGGAAATAGGCAACGTTTCGGGCCGAAACCCTTCTTCAGACTGATGTAGGGTGGGGCAGGCGGGGCGGGGAGAAGAAAGGAGAAAGGAAGAGGAGCCCGAGGGCTGAGGGAGAGCTGAGAAGGGGAGGAGACAGCAAGGGCTACCGGAAATTGGAGAATTCAATGTTTATGCCGCTAGGGTGCAGACTGCTCCTCCAATTTCCGGTGGTGCTCACTTTGGCCAGGACAGAGAGGTCGGATTCGGAATGGGAGGGGGAGTTGAAGTGCTGAGCCACCGGGAGATCAGGTTGGTTAATGCGGACCGAGCGGAGGTGTTCGGCATGGGTGACACTTCAGACTGCATGGACACAGGCCTTTTGGCCCACCGAGTCTGCACTGACCTTCAATCACCCATACACTCGTTTATTGTCTGTTTGTTTTATATATATAATTCAGTTCAGTTTAATCTATTGTCATGTGTACCGAGGTACAGCGAAAAGCTTTAGTTGCGTGGTAACCAGTCAGCAGAAAGACAAAACATGATTACAATCGAGCCATTTACAGCGTATAGATTCATAATAAGGGAATAATGTTTAGTGCAAGGTAAAGCCAGCAAAGTCCGATCACGGATAGACCGAGGAACATAGTAGTCCAGGACTACTCTCTGGTTATGGTAGGATGATTCAGTTGCCTGATAACAGCTGGGAAGAAACTGTCTATAATATACAGTGCATTCAGAAAGTATTCAGACCCCTTCAATTTTCACACATTTTGTTATGTTACAACCTTATTTTAAAATGGATTAAATTTTTTATCTAATCCACTAGCATTATCCTGCACACACACTCTTTTTTCTTTAAATCTATCTACACAATACCCCAGAATGAAACAGCAAAAACAGGTGCTTTGAAATTTTTGCAAAGTAATTAAAAATAAATAACTGAAATATCACATTTACATAAGTTTTCAGACCCTTTCCTGTGACACTCAAAATTGATCTTAGGTTCATCCTGTTTCCATTGATTATCCTTGAGATGTTTCTACAACTTGATTGGAGTCCACCAGTGGTAAATTAAATTGATTGGACATGATTTGGAAAGGCACACACCTGTCTATATAAGGTCCCACAGTTGACAGTGTATGTCAGAGCAAAAACCAAGCCATGCAGATGAAGGAATTGTCTGTAGACCTCTGAGACAGGATTGTGTCGAGACACAGATCTGGGGAAGGGGATAAAACAATTTCTGCAGCATTGCAGATCCCGAAAAGCACAGTGGCCTCCGTCATTCTTAAATTGAAGAAATTTGAAACCACCAGGACTCTTCATAGACCTGGCCAAACTGAGCAATCGGGGGAGAGGGGCCTTCCTTGGTCAGGGAGGTGACCAAGAACCTGATGGTCACTCTGACAGCTCCAGAGTTCCTTTGCGGAGATGGGAGAATCTTCCAGAAGGACAACTATATCTGCAGCACTCCACCAACCAGGCCTTTATGGTAGAGTGGCCAGACGGAAGCCACTCCTCTGTAAAAGGCACATGACAGCCTGCTTGGAGTTTACCAAAAGGCATCTAAAGGACTCTCAGACCATGAGAAACAAGATTCTCTGGTCTGATGAAACCAAGATTGAACTCTTTGGCTTAAATGCCAAGCGTCATGTCTGGAGGAAACCAGGCACCGCTCATCACCTGGTCAATACCATACCTACAGTGAAGCATGGTGGTGGCAGCATCATGCTGTGGGGATGTTTTTCAGCGGCAGGAACTGGGAGACTGGTCAGGATCGAGAGAAAGATGAACGGGGCAAAGTACAGGGAGATCCTTGATGAAAACCTGCTCCAGAGTGTTCTGGACCTCAGACTGGGGTGGAGGTTCACCTTCCAACAGGACAACCACCCTAACCACACAGCCAAAACATTGCAGGAGTGGCATCATGATAAGTCTGTGAATATCCTTTCGTGGCCCAGCCAGAGCCTGGACTTGAACCCGATCGAACATCTCTGGAGGGACCTGAAAATAGCTGTGCATCAACGCTCCCCATCTAACCTGACAGAGCTTGAGAGGATCTGCAGAGAAGAATAGGAGAAATTACCCAAATACAGGTGTGCCAAGCTTGTAGCGTCATACCCAAGAAGACTTGAGGCTGTAATCGCTGCCAAAGGTGCCTCAACAAAGTAAAGGGTCTGAATGCTTATGTAAATGTGATATATCAGTTATTTCTTTTTAATTACTTTGCAAATATCTCTAAACACTTTTTGCTTTTTTTATTCTGGGATGTGTGTAGATTGAGATTGTGTAGACAAAAAAAAAAAATGATTTAATCCATTTTAGAATAAGGCTGTAATGCAACAAAATGTGGAAAAGTGAAGTGGTCTGAATACTTTCTGAATGCCCTGTATATGTGTGTGTTTCGGGGCAATAAAACCACGCTATTGGAAAGATGTTGTCAAGCTGGGAAGGTGGCAGAAAAGGTACCAGGATTCAAGAGCCTGAGCTACAGCAGGTTTAAGCAGGATGGGATTTTATTCCTTGGAGCACAGGAGGATGAGGGGAGATCTTATAAAGGTGTACAAAAGCATGAGAGGATTAGATTGAGTAAATGCACAGAGTCTTTTGCGCAGAGGAGGTGAATCGAGGACCAGAGGACATAGGTTTAAGATGAGGGAGAAAGATTTAATAGGAGCCTGAGGGGTAACTTTTTCACAAAAGGGTGGTGGGTGTAAAGAATGAGCAACTGGAGGAAGTAGTTGAGGCTGGTACTATTGCAATGTTTAATAAACATTTCGACAGGTACATAGATAGGGTAGGTTTAGAAAGAGATATAGGCTAAACACAGGCAAGCCAGACTAATGTATGCGGGGCATGTTCGTTGGCACGGGCAAATTGGGCCGAAGAGCCTGTTACCATGCTGCTGTATGGCCTTTCTTCAAACAGAGGGTTTGGGATGTGTTACCAAATTGGTCTTTAAGGCCCATTGCCATAGCGACAGCAATCCCCTCAGCCTTCTGCCGCCATCTTGAAAATGGCCCTCTGTCCAGCATCCACCACTATCACCGACTCTCTCCACCTTCCTCCCTGGCTAACGGTCTTCGGGATCGAGCAGGAGACTAGCCACGGACAATTGCGTGCGGGTTCCCTGCTCCACGGCGGTGAGCCAGGCCTGGTGTCGTGGTGAGGCTGCGGCTGACGGGGAGCTTCTGCCGCACGCCGCCGTTCTGCCCAGCTCCATCTTCAGTGCAGTCGCGTATAGGAAGCCGGATCCATTGAGTGTTTGGTGGGTGGGAAACCCTAGGATGTTTCTGGTGGGAGATTCAATAGTTTAGTTTAGAGATAAGAGTGCGGAAACAGGCCCTTCAGCCCATCGAGTCCATGCCGACAAGCGATCGCAATACACTAGCACACACTAGCAACAATTTACAATTTTACCAAGCCTATTTACCTACAAACCTGTACGTCTATGGAATGTGTGGGAGGACACCAGAGCTCTCGGAGAAAATGGGGTGTACGTACAAACTCTGTACAGACAGCACCCGTAGTCAGGATTGAACCTGGGTCTCTGGCACCGTAAGACCGCAACTCTACCGCTGCGCCACCGTGCTGCCCAATACTGGGTGTAATATTGAATTCAAGAGAGGTGTTCCGTCTGCCGGTATGTTGTTAACCCAAATGTGGGCAAATACTGCCTGCCTCTCACCTTCAACACGCCTTTATTTTATACAAAACGTGTAGGAGATGTGTATACAAGTCTCGTTGTATAAGAACATTGACTATTTAATTTCCTGGGGAACAATGAGCAGAATTTAACATAATGCAATGATTGCCAAACTAATCTTTCTTACCTTGTGGCAGAAGGAAGATGATTGATGAAACAATTAAAAGTAAGGAACTCCTGCAGTGGAGCCTGTTATGCCTCTCCTCCACTGCAAGATTTTACACCTTACACAACTTTCTCCTGTTCCATTTCCCATATTTATTCATTTGCTTCATATCCAGAAATCAATTGATCACGTTTTCGAATGAAAAAAGACCAGACGGCCACTGCCTTTCATTCAAAAAGGTGATCAATTAATTTCTGGATATTAAATGAATTCATGAATTGGATTCAAAAATTCCAAAGATTCATCACAGTCTGAGTGAATACATTTTTCTTCATTTTGGGCCTAGTGCCAATAAGCAGATGTCCTGTCTGTTGCTGTCCTGCGTGGATACAGGCCCTTCAGCCCATCGGGTCTGCACCGACCAGCGATCCCCGCACCCTAACACAAGCCTACACACACTAGTGACAATTTACACTTATGCCAAGTATACAAACCCAAGCCAATTAACCTACAAACCTGTACGTCTTTGGAGTGTGGGAGGAAACCGAAGATCTCGGAGAAAACCCATGCGGTTACATACAGTCCAGTAAAGTTTTCCCACACACAAGCCCATTCTTGATGAGCAAAGTGTACAGAATAATCTACTGAGCCCGTTTGCAAGAGGCACCATATTTACGGAAGGACTGTTCACTAGTCTCATAACTGAAGGGGAAGATGCTGTTCCTAAATGTTAACCTTTATCTAACTTCTGTCATATCTTTTCATGATGTTCTGCAAATTATCCCACTGCCCTTCATAGCTTATGGTGCATTTTGTGTAGATTGAACAAAAAATGGTTTTAGATCGAATTACATCATCTGCAAACATAATGTAACGTTTTATCAGATGGATAACTTCACTGGTCAATTCTTTGACCAAATGGCCTAGAATTTGATCAAGTCTACATTGGAGGAATTCATCCTTGATGTTGTTACTATCGTATGTTGATGATGGCATGAGCAGGAGATGAATTCACGGAAGCTTCATGTAGTATAGGCGACAAAGATTGGCATCAGTACCGACTGTTCTGGCATTTTGGGCAAGAGCGTTCGGCCAATGCGTGGAACACCATTGAAGCCGACATTGTACACAACGCCTCTACCTCCTTAGAAGGTTTCAGAAGTTCGGCATGTCCCCTGCAGCTCTCACCAGCTTCTACAGATGCGCCGTAGAAAGCATTGTATCGGGATGCATCACAGCTTGGTTTGGCAAAAGTTCCATCCAAGACCACAATAAATTGCAACAAATTGTGGACGCAGCCCAGACCATCACACAAACCAACCTCCCTTCTACTGACTCCATCTACACTTCACGCTGCCTAGGCAAGACCAGCAGCATAATCAAGGACAAGTCCCACCCTGGCCACTCACTCTTCTCCCCTCTCCCATCAAGCAAAAAGTACAGAAGTGTGAAAACGCACACCTCCAGATTCAGGGACAGTTGCTTCCCAGCTGTTATCAGGCAACTGAACCATCCTACCACAACCAGAGAGCAGTTTTGTATGACTATCTACCTCTTTGGTGACCCTTGGACTATCTTTGATCGGAATTTAGACAATAGACAATAGGTGCAGGAGTAGGCCATTCAGCCCTTCGAGCCAGCACCATTCAATGTGATCATGGCTGATCATCCCCAATCAGTACCCTGTTCCTGCCTTCTCCCCATATCCCCTGACTCCACTATCTTTAAGAGCCCTATCTAGCTCTCTTTTGAAAGCATCCAGAGAACCGGCCTCCACCTCCCTCTGAGGCAGGTGGAGGCTGGCTTTACCTTGCACTAAACGTTTTTTCCTTATCATGTATCTGTACACTGTAAATGGCTCGATTGTAATCATGTATTGTCTTTCCGTTGACTGCAAGGCACGCAACGAAAGCTTTTCACTGTACCTCGGTACACGTGACAATAAACTAAACTGTACAAACAAGGCGCACTCTTAGCCGCGATCATGATTTAGAATGAATTCTACACTGCGATTCCTCCTCTGGCACTTAAAAAAAATCGCAGCACATGACTGAACTTCATTGATCACGAGATTGCTTGTCTATTAAACTTTATTTGGACTTGATTGGGTTGCTGGGCACTCATTGATATTGTTTTCATTATTACTCATTAGTTTGATGTTGAAAATGTTACTGGACAATAGATTTGTCTTGCATAATATTAGGGAGTAACTGGAAAATGGATGTGTTATTATAGAGGCTTATTGTTTTATGTGTTGTTGGATGGCAGATTTAATATGCTTGTCTATTTGTTCTGATATTTGTATTCTGTTGGGTTAATCGACATCGACACAGAAGTTGTGTATACCATTGTTCAATCCATTAATGTAAGTACCTACAATCTATAAAGTAGAGAGCTCCATGCACAGCCATGCATTCCTTGAATTCTCTCACTGAGATATCTTCAGTCTTACTCCACCATGAGCAAATTCTAATTCATGGTGATTTCATAGAATTATAGTATTTAAGAAAGAACTGCAGATGCTGGAAAAATCACTAAAGAAGGGTCTCGACCCGAAACAACGCCTATTCCTTCTCTCCATCGATGCTGCCTCACCCGCTGAGTTTCTCCAGCATTTGTTCTCTACTTTCGTAGAATTATAGTCATATAGCATGGAAACAGGCCCTTCGGCCAATTTGCCCATGCCGACCAACATGTCCCTTCTAAACTAATACCAACTGCCCATATCCCTCGAAACTGACCTTGCCCATGTACCTGTCTAAATTGATCTTTATGCCCCTGTCCCACTTAGGAAACCTGAACGGAAACCTCCGGAGACTTTGCGCCCCACCCAAGGTTTCCATGCGGTTCCCGGAGGTTTTTGTCAGTCTCCCCACCTGCTTCCACTACCTGCAACCTCCGGCAACCACCTGCAACCAAAGTCTCCAGAGGTTTCCGTTCAGGTTTCCTAAGTGGGTAAGGGGCATTAATGTTGTGATAGAATCTGCCTCAACTACCTCCTTTGTGTAACCACCCTTTGTGTGAAATCATTACCCTTCAGGTTCCAATTAAATCTTTCCCCCCACCCCCCCCCCCTCACCTTAAACATATGTCCTTTGGTTCTTGATTCCCTTACTCTGAGCAAGAGACATCATGCATCTACCCGATGTATTCCTCTTATGATTGTATACATCTCTATAAGATCATTCCTCATCCTTCTGCGCTCCAAGGAATAGAGTCCTAGCCTGCTCATCCTCTTCCTCTAGCTCAGACCCCCTAGTCCTGGCAATAAGCTCGTAAATCTTCTCTGTACCAGCTTGAGAACATCGTTCCTGTATCATGGTGCCCAGAACTGAACACAATACTCTAAATAGGCTCCAGATCAATTGCTGTGTGATGCAACATCTCCAGGCAAAGATGTTTCATGTCAAGATGTTTTCCAAACATGACTTGCACTTTCATAACTACTCTTGGAAATATTTTAGTTTAGATTTAGTTTAGTTTAGTTTCGAGATACAACGTGGAAACAGGCCCTGCGGCCCGCCAAGTCCGTGGCGACCAGCAATCCCTGCACATCAACACCATCCTACACACACGAGGGACAATTTATAACTACACCAAGCCAATTAACCTACAAACCTGCATGTCTTCGGAGTGTGGGAGGAAACCAAAGATCTCGGTGAAAACCCACCCA
This sequence comes from Leucoraja erinaceus, assembly GCF_028641065.1. NCBI lineage: Eukaryota > Metazoa > Chordata > Chondrichthyes > Rajiformes > Rajidae > Leucoraja > Leucoraja erinaceus. The sequence continues at coordinate 15,343,385 of NC_073410.1, read as the reverse complement.
GGGAGAACATCCAAACCCCATACAGACGTGCACATGTAGATAGGAACAAACCCGGGTCTCTGGCGCTGTAAGGCAGCAACTCTATCGCTGCGCCACTGTGCCACCTTAAATTAAATCGCCAGAGATCTAAATTCTAATTGACCAATGGTGTCATTTGATCTCCATTCAATTAGTAATTAATTTCTCTGATTATTACTTAATATTTTTTTATTTTCTCTTTTATTTCTCAATCAGTGATAACTAACAATTTTGAACGCTAGGAACAATATATATATTTATACCAAGCCAATTAACCCACAAGCCTGTACGTCTTTCGAGTGTGGAAGGAAACAAAAGATTTCGGAGAAAACCCACGTGGTCACGGGGAGAACATGCAAACTCCGTACAGAGAGCACCTCTAGTCGAACCCGGGTCTCTTGCATTGTAAGCACTGTAATGCCCCTGTCGCACTTATGAAACCTGAACGGAAACCTCCGGAGACTTTGTGCCCCACCCAAGGTTTCCGTGCGGTTCCCGGAGGTTGCAGGTGGTTGCCGGAGGTTGCAGGTAGTGGAAGCAAGTAGGGAGACTGACAAAAACCTCCGGGAACTGCACAGAAACCTTGGGTGGGGCGCAAAGTCTCCAGAGGTTTCCATTCAGGTTTCCTAAGTGGGACAGGGGCATAAGGCAGCAACTCCACTGCAGTGCCACTGCGCCGCATTTCAGGTTTTGTATATTGTTCGAGGTACAGTGAAAAGCCCACCATGGCCCAAAATTTGTGAAGATAAAGTATATCTGTGGAAGGAGAAATGCAGCGGAACAGGCAGCATCTCTGGAGAGAAGGAATGGGCGACGTTTCGGGTCGAGACCCTTCTTCAGACTGATGTCAGGGGAGGCGGCAGAGACAGTAAGACTAGTGGGTGAACTGGGAAGGGGAAGGGGATGGAGAGAGAGAGAAAGCAAGGGGCTATCTGAAGTTAGAGAAGTCAATGTTTATACCGCTGGGGTGTAAACTACCCAAGCGAAATTCGAGGTGCTGTTCCTCCAATTTGCACTGGGCCTCACTCTGACAATGGAGGAGGCCCAGGACAGAAAGGTCAGATTGGGAATGGGAGGGGGAGTTGAAGTGCTGAGCCACCGGGAGATCAGGTAGGTTAAGACGGACTGAGCGGAGGTGTTCAGCGAAACGATCGCCGAGCCTGCGCTTGGTCTCGCCGATGTAGATATGTCGACACCTGGAACAGCGGATACAGTAGATGAGGTTGGAGGAGGTGCAAGTGAACCTCTGCCTCACCTGAAAGAAGGGCCTTGACCCGAAACGTCACCCATTCCTTCACTCCAGAGATGCTGCCTCACCCACTGAGTTACTCCAGCATTTTGTGTCTACCTTTGATTTAAACCAGCATCTGCAGTTCTTTCTTACACATATTGGTGGATGGGTTGCATTGGACTATGTTAAGAAAATGCTAAAGAAGAGATAGGCAAACCAGTATTGCATATCAATAAAAAACAATTCAGAATAATACGAGAGGTCTTCTATTGGGCAGTAAATGTTATATTGATATTCAAAAAGAAAAATAGATTATGCCCCAGAAATTATAATCGAATTAGTTTAAAATTGGGTGCAGGAAATATTACATCCTTACTGAATGATACAATAGAAATCATCTGGACTAAAAATATAATTAGGAATAGACAGCATGGATTTGAAAGGGAGGTTATGCATAACTAATCTCATTGAATTATTTGAATGCAATAGAAATAAATAGACAAGTAAAATGCAAGAGTTGCGATATGCCTGAAAATTTCTTTGGATTTTTAAAATGTCAAAGCATAAGAAAACAAAAGCATGGAAAGACTCTCAGTCCCGTGGAGATGTTCTGCAATTCATTGCTAACTATGCTGGTCTCTAAATTCCTTCAATTGCTTATTGTCTAACGGCGGCACGGTGGCACAGCGGTAGAGTTGCTGCCTTACAGCCACAGAGACCTCGGTTTGGTCCTGACTACGGTTATGGAATGCAACTAGAACAATATTTTTTACGGGGTTAAATTTGTGCTTTGATCCAGCTTATCTGTATAAAATCATGAGAGGACTATATCAGGTAGATGCACGGAGTCTCTTGTCCAGAGTAGGGGAATCGAGGACCAGAGGACATGGGTTCAAGGTGAAGGGAAAAAGATTTGATAGGAATCTGAGGGGTAACGTTAACGTTTGGGTGTGTGGAACAAGCTGCCAGAGGAGGTAGTTGAGGCTGGGACTATCCCAAACTTTAAGAAACACTTTGACAGGTACTGGACAAATTTGGAAGGATATGGACCAAGCGCAGGCAGGTGGGACTAGTGTAGCTGGGTCATGTTGGCTGGGACGACAATACAAGGCAACCCCTGGCGAAATGTCATGGGTGACCTCTCCGGACCACAGGAGACCTCTCACAACCATATGGACGCCAGAATTCTCCTGTGGTTGTGAGAAGTTTCCTAAGAGACGTAGCATCTTTCTGATCGCATGTTGAAAATTTCAACGACCTATCACGGGTGCCAGCAGTTGCCCGTAAAGGTCGCGTAAGTGGGACAGGCCCTTGACTGTCTTTTTTTCCCCCAATTCAAACTCACTCAGAAAAAAAATCTCCTTTATTAATGCCTAATATATCGTCACTTCATCATTAGTCTTATGGAGGCATATGAGGGGTTAATCCATGCTGGCACTCAGTGGCTGTATGATACCATACCCTTGTGCTAAAAGCAGGGGAGAGTTGATCAGAGTAATGATTTCTCAGCTCTATTTTTGTGGACCATCAAGCATTTGTATTTTTATATTTTATTTACTGTGTGGCTTATACTCTAAAATAATTAGTCACATTGGGCCATTAAACCTCTGGTAGGAGCCCTGTAAAATTAATCTGCTTCCCTCTGTAATTCTAAATATTTGCAGCATGCAGTGTTCGGGTCACTGCTTCAATCCTGCATCAAGCAATGAGGATCCCATAATGATTTATTACCAGCCCTTCTGCACATATTATTACAAAATGAGTTTATTAGTTTTAAATCTAGTAGTAATGCGTTACTGTTTTAAAACCTTCATGCAATTTTCAGTCAATCAGGCAGGGGTGACATATGCTGGAATCAAACTCTGCACTGAAGGTTTTATTTTGCAGCTTCTAGCTGGTTTTCAAACACTTCAGTGTTTTTAATATCTAACTAGGCATTTATTTCTGCCTTCTTCCCTGTGTTCCTCTTATTTATAAGACTGGGTGGGGAGTGAGGTTGGGGTGGTAGATAGAAACAACGGTAGAGTTGCTGCCTCACAGCGCCAGTGACCCGGGTTTGATTCCGGCTACGGGTGCTGTCTGTACGGAGTTTGCATGCTCTCCCTGTGACCTGCGTGGGTTCTCTCCGAGATCTCCGGTTTCCTCCCACACTCCAAAGACTTATCGATTTGTAGGTTAATTGGCTTGGTATAATTGTAAATTGTCATTAGTGCGTGTGGGATAGTGTTAGTGTGCGGAGATCGCTGGTCGGTGCGGACTCGGTGGGCCGAAGGGCCTGTTTTCGCGCTGTCTCTCTAAACTAAACTGTCTGAAGTCTGATGAAGTCTGAGAAAGTCTGAAGAAGTGTCTTGAGCTGAAATGTTTCCCATCCCAAAAATCTGGAGTAACTCAGCGGGCCAGGCAGCATCTCTGGAGAGAAGGAATGGATGACGTTTCAGATTGAGACCCTTCTTCAGACACTACACTTCTGTACCTGTGATAACAAAGAACCATTGACCCTTTGAACCAGTGAACTTGAGTTCAGAATAATGATGGGGGACCTCACTGAAATATACAGAATAGTGAAAGGCTTTTATCGAGTGGATGTGGAGAGGATGTTTCCACTAGTGGGAGAGTCTAGGACTGGAGGTCATAACCTCAGAATTTAAGGACGTTCTTGTAGGAAGGAGATGAGGAGAAATGTCTTTAGTCAGAATGTGGTGAAACTGCGGAATTCTTTGCCACAGAGGCTGTAGAGGCCAAGTCAGTGGATATTCTTCAGACAGAGATAGATAGATTCTGGATTAGTACGAGTGTCAGAGGCTATGGGGCGAAGGCAGGAGAATGGGGTGATGAGGGAGAGATGGATCAGCCATGATTGAATGGCACAGTAGACTAGATGGGCCAAATGGCCTAATTCCTCTCCTATCACGATGAACTTATGAGCCTACAAACCTGCACATCTTTGTGATGTGGGAGGATGCTGGAGCACCTGGAGCTAACTCACATGGTCACAAGTAGAACGTACAAAGACAGTGGTCAGGATCAAACCCAGGTCATTGCCACTGTGAAGCAGCAGCACTACCAGCTGCGGCACACTAAATCTATGCCTCTTTTGTATCCACTCCCCCCATATACGGCAAAAAAAAACGTTCAGATGCACCCAACCCACCAAAACGTTGCTTACATGACGTCAAAAATGTAATGATTAAACATGTCGAAACAAAGAACAGCAGATGCTGGTTAATACACAAAGTGCTGGAGTAACTCGGTGGATCTGCACTTCTGGCGAACATGGAAAAAAACATTTCTGTATCTGTGTCTTGACATATAATCAGCATCACAGGTTATCGCAAATGTTAGGAGAGTCATGTGCAAATTCGCAATTAAATATTAAAGTGGGCCTTAGAAGTCAGCGGCTTCATATCGATTGTTTCGAGCTTGGTCTTGAAGGTGTTGAAGTCAGGTGCAGTGCGAATGTCACGGTGGAGATGTCATGCGTCGAGACCCTTCAGACTGTTTAAGAAGGAACTGCAGGTGCTGGAAAATCGAAGGTAGACAAAAGTGCTGGAGGAACTCAGCTGGTGCAGCAGCATCTATGGAGCAAAGGAAATAGGCAACGTTTCGGGCTGAAACCCCAGGGTTTCCCTTCGCTCCATAGATGCTGCTGCACCCGCTGAGTTCATCCAGCACTTTTGTCTCCCTTCTTCAGACTGACTGACGAAGGGTCTTGATCCGAAACATCACCTATCTGTGTTCTCCAGAGATGCTGCCTGACCCGCTGAGTTACGCCAGCACTTTGTGTCCTTGTGTGGAATGTTCCTCAGTCTCAAACTGAACAGTGGTGAAATCAGGCATAGGGTGAATTATTTTAGATGCCACTGTGGTAGTGAGACACGGAGAAAATGAGAGTCATTCCCCACTCATAATGATGAACCGAGAGGGATGAACAGCATCAGGTACAATTGGCGCAAACTATCACACCCTGAAGCACTCAGCATTGGACAAGGTCCATCACAACCTTCTCAAAGCATCAAGGATTTAGTTTAGAGATACAGCGTGGAAACAGGCCCTTCGGCCCACCGAGTCCATGCCACCCATACACTACGTTCTATCCCAGATGCTAGGGACAACTTACAGAAGCCAATTAACCTACAAACCTGCACGCCTTTGGAATGTGGGAGTAAACCGGAGCAACCAGAGAAAACCTGTAGATCAGTGCATGCTCCTTTAACATCCTCAAGGATGTGAGTGATCCCACTTCTGACACCATGTAAAGACTTGTCAAATACACGATGTCTTCACTACTAGTTTATTTCAAACATTGTTATAATACACACACTGTGCCCTAGCTGTCCGTGGTCTGTCACTGGAGCTAGAGAGGGAGATAGAGGTGGGGAGGCTACAATTATACTGAAGATAATGGGGAGTGGTTAGTAGTGGTGAGGTCACTATGTTAAAGGAGCATGCACTGATCTACAAAACCCACGTGGTCACGGGGAGAACGTGCAAACTCCATTGGGACAGCACCCGTCAGAATCGAACCCGGGTCTCTGGGACTGTAGGGCAGCAACTCTACCGCTGCGCCACTGTGCCGCCATAGAGGACAGTCAGGAAAGCAACGAGTCCAATATCAAACGTGAAGAGAGTTCTGACCACATTTCAGGAGACGGGGAGATGTGATTGTCGGGAGGTGGAATAAGGGAACGCTTATGATATGGGATCAGACACTTACCTCAGAGATATGTAACATGATCATCTCAGGCATGCCCATGACCAACTTCTAATTCTTAGAAAAGTAGCGGGGAATTGGATTGCAATATGTGACCCTGTATGGCTTGGCGCAGCGGTAGAGTTGCTTCCTCACAGCACCGGAGACCCGGGTTCGATCCCGACAACGGGTGCTATCTGTACGGAGTTTGTACGATCTCCCCGTGACCTGCGTGGGTTTACTCCAAAGACGTGCAAGTTTATAGGTTAATTGGCTTCTGTAAAGTTGTAAATTGTCCCAAGTGTTTAGGATAGTGTTAGTGTGCGGGGATCGCTGGTCGGCGCGGATTCAATGGGGTGAAGGGCCTGTTTCCGCGCTGTATCTCTAAACTAAATTCTGTATTGCTCTATGGCTCTAACAAGCCATAAGACAACTCTTGCCTCTATTTCTTAGGCTGCGATGTTTGAATAGTGAGCAAACGTCCACTGTCTAGACTCTTCTGTGGGGATGGATGGCCAGTTTACCAGGAACAGTAGTGAGTATGTGAGACAGATACAAAAACTCAGGCAGCATCTCTGGAGAGAAGGAATGGGTGACGTTTCGGGTCGAGACCCTCCTTCAGACACCTGTGATAGTACGGTGCAGCAGCATCTATGGAGCGAAGGAAATAGGCAACGTTTCGGCCCGAAACATTGCCTATTTCCTTTGCTTCATAGATGCTGCTGCACCCGCTGAGTTTCTCCAGCTTTTTTGTGTACCTTCGATTTTCCAGCATCTGCAGTTCCTTCTTAAATACAAAGACAGTGGTCAAACCCAGGTAACTCCCTTTGTGAAGCAGCAGCACTACCCGCTGCGGCACATTAAATCTATGCCGCAAACCATCACCCATTCCTTCTTTCCGGAGATGCTGCCTGACCTACTGAGTTACTCCAGCTGTTGTGTCCATCTTCGGTTTAAACCATTCAGCATTGATACCCAGGAACTGATCCATTTCACCACTCCATCACCCGACCTGTGACCCAGCCACTGCAGATACAACCATCCACTGACACCCCAGATCATTGTCAACAGAGCACTGACACCCTGTCCCCAGCATGAGACACCTCCCTTCTCTTACACATGTTTTCACTGAGGCATTCCCCTGTATGTTTTTTACCGCAAAGATATCTAATTTGGGTGTCGCTGTGGTATAGCTGATAGAGTTGCTGCCACCCAGCCCCAGAGACCCGGGCTCAATCCTGACTACGGGTGCTGGCTGTGTGGAGTTTGCACGTTCCACCTGTGACCGTGTGGGTTTTCTCCGGGTGCTCTGGTTTCCTCCCACACTCCAAAGACGTGCAAGTTTGTAGGTTAATTGGCTTCGGTAAAAATTGTAAATTGCCCCTAGTGTGTAGGATAATGCTAGTGTACGAGGTGATCGCTGGTCGGCACGGACTCGGTGGGGCCGAAGGGCCTGTTTCCGCGCTGCATCTCTAAAGTCTAAAGTAAAGATAAGCACGTGACTCAGGGTGCATCCACCAATCAGTCTCATCCCTTCACCCCCAGTGTCAGGCCCCTTCCATCCCCCCCCCCCCCCCCCCCTCCCTCTTTATTTTTTTTAGTCAGAGGGTGGTGAATCTGTGGAATTCATTGCCAAAGACAGCTGGGGAGGCCAAGTTAATCGATTCTTGATTTGTCACTGGTGTCAGGGGTTTTGGGGGGGAAAGCAGGGGAATGGGGTTGAGAGGGAAAGATAGATCAGCCATGGTTGAATGGCGGAGTAGATTTGATGGGCCGAATGGCCTAATTCTGCTTCTATCACATGAACATGCATCCCTCCCCAGGAAACATCCCAAATGTTAATGCCATTTTACACAAATAATCTAGCTGGTGCTATCCTCAATCAAATATGTACAAGAACAGGCCCTTCTGCCCACGATGCCTGTGCCCAACATAATTTCATGACCATGAATTACCTACCAGCACATAATCCATATCCCTCCATTTTAAATGCCCCCATCGCATTTGCTTCAGATTATGGACATTTAGACGAGAGATAATGAGGGAAAACAGGCCCTTCGGCCCATCGAGTCCATGCCAACAAGCGATCCCCCGCACATTAACACCATCCTACACACTAGGGACAATTTACAATTTTACCGAAGCCAATTGACCTACAAACCTGCATGTCTTTGGAGCGTGGGAGGAAAAGCGGAGCATCCGGAGAAAACACACGTGGTCACGAGGAGAACGTGCCAACTCCGTACAGACAGCGCCCGTGGTCAGAATCGAACCTACCGCTGCGCCACCGTGCCACCTCCCCGGTTGACCTCCGAGCTACCCTTACTTAAACTCTACGGCAGCCTGCCAACTGCTTGTTAAACGTGGAAAGAAATCGCTTCACCATCAATTGAAAAAAAAAATTTAATTACCCCGCCTGTGCAATTCCTTTTTGTGTGTGTTAAAAAAATAAAAAAATAAAAAAAATAAAAAAAATTGTCCCTGATTTCCTGGGGCTGGAGACGTCCGGACCGTGAATTGTATTAATGTGCAGGTCTGAAGGATAAACGGCAGGATAGAACATGGCAGTGCGCGGAATCGCCCGTGAATTTAAAACGTCTTTTTAATTTTTCACCCACTCTCTGAGTGTCGTAACCGCGGCTGGTTTTCCCCACCGCAAGGCGGGATACGGTGCGGCTGAACGGCGAGGGAACAAGGCCTCTCGGAAAGTCAAATATCCGTGGTCAGCCATCAAAAAGAAAAAGCCCTCCCATTCTTCTCGCTTTTTTACCGTTGAGTAGTTACATGTAACGTTTGACACAAAGCCTGATCAACTTTCAAGGCCCTTGCTTGTCAGCTGGGGAATTTATAAAGATAAATGATATTATGTTAAATTCCACTTAATGACAAATTTTTAATTTTCTGAACATGGTCATTTTCTGGCTAGTGAATCAAGTGTAAGGAGCTAATTACATGAGGATCTGAGCAAAAATAACTCCTAATTTTCAAGGATAATGGGAGCGAAATGTTCTAGATTAATGGGACTATTTGTCTTTTTTAAATTTCTATCTTTCTCTGTGATAGCAGTGTTCCCCAAGGAAAATATTCATAAAATGAAATTGAAGTCGTAACTTAATAGGTTATTAAAATTTTTGAGTGCATATCACTTCTGTTTCGCACTGCTGTAAATTTAAATTGAAGTTTGTAACATTGGAAGTCACCAGCGGAGTTTTTATGATAGCAGGATAGAGAGAGAACATGCATCTTTGTCAAGTAGTATTTGCTATTCTAATTTAATGGCAGAGCAGATTATCAAAAAAAGGAATGTCACAATGTAAATGGTTGACAAGTCTAAGCCTTCAGCCATGTGTTTCCATTACGGCCAGGAGACGTTTGGGGTTTGTCTGCCCTATTATTTTCCATTTCACTCTTTTATCTTGATTTAAAGTGAGGGCTGTCGAATATTCTTTTCCTTGTCATTTTGCTCTCAAAAATCCATGCACGGCATTGTCTCAGCAGGGGTCTGAGCCGAAGCGGGCTGACAAAGCACTGCCAAGGTGGAAATAGGGAGACGCTACTCTGGTCCGATAGACCTTGGCGCGAGGGTATGCAGCCTTGGGCAGGGTATGCAGCCTTAGGAGGGGGAAGAGGGGCAGAGAGTGAAGGTAAGGTCATTCTTCTCAAAGGCCTCCAAATCGCTGTAAAGATTATTAAACAGCCTGTATTTACGAATAACATCTAAAAATAAATCCACAAAAGGCAATCTGATCTGCCTTTGATTTTAATATTGGTGCGCACTTAGGAATATATTTTCAATTCAATTGAAATATGATTTGTGGCTTTCATAGCACCTAACAAATACTACTACACCCTATTTAACTCTAAATTAATATTATCCTCCTTACTATTCTTAAGTCCTGCTTCATTCCACATGTCCCGCTGCACTTTTTATAATTACAAACCCGATTTAACCCTTTACACCCCCATTAACGTTGAAAATCCTCATCAACATTTTATTTTTATGATACCTCAACAATGTAACATTTTTTTTCTGGAAGTCCAAAGCCATCAAGAGAATTAAATCAAGAGTGTTCTATTGTTATATGTTCCGAAATGGAACAATAAAATACGTACTTGTCATTATGAATCATCTTTTTTTTTTTTAATTCAAGGGCGGCACGGTGGCGCAGCGGTAGAGTTGCTGCCTGACAGCCCCAGAGACCCAGGTTCAATCCTGACTACGGGTGCTGACTGTTTGGAGTTTATACGTTCTCACTGTGGCCATGTGGGTTTTCACCAGGTGCTCCAGTTTCCTCCCACACTCCAAAGACGTACGGCTTTGTAGGTTATTTGACTTTGGTAAGAAAAAACAGTGGTCGATTAGATAGATAGATAGATAGATAGATAGATAGATAGATAGATAGATAGATAGATAGATAGATAGATAGATAGATAGATAGATAGATAGATAGATAGATAGATATAATTTATTTGCCACACAACCAGGGTCGGTGGTATTTGGGTTGGCAGCAGCGATACAATAATAAAGAACACACAACCACAATAAAAATGTAACACAAACATCCACCACAGCATTCATCACTGTGGTGGAAGGCACAGAACTTGGCCAGTCCTCCTCCATTTTCCCCCGTGGTCGGGACCTCCATCCTCCGCAGCCGTTGCTGCGGGCATCCAGATGGTAATGGACAAAGTCAAAGTCAAGGTAAGTCGAGGATCGGTTCTTCCCCACCGGAGACCGCGGTTTCAGGCTGGTGTAGGCCGCAGGCCGGCGGTCGAAGATTTAAGGTTCCCGCCGCGCCGCAGCCAGAAGCACCGCAGACCGTAGGGCCGATGGTCGAAGCTCTCCTCCAGGGGTGATGGTAAGTTCACGCCGCACCCGCGGTAGAAGTTGGCCGCGGGCCGGCAGTGATGGCTTCTTCTTCCCCCGGGTCCCCCACGAGGGATCCCGGGCTGTAGACGCCGCGCCAGCTGAAACTCTGCAGACCGTGGCTTCAGGCTGCCGGCTGCCGCGGGCCAGTGAAACGGAGCGCTCCCCTCCAGCGAGCCCCAGCAACGCTCCCCTCCACGCTGCGCCCGCCGCTGAAGCCCCGGGCGCGTCTCCGGGAAAGGCCGAGCCGATCCTCGCTGTTAGGCCACGGGGGAGGTGACCTGTAAAAAGTCGCCTCTCCATGGAGGAGGCGACTGAAACGGTTTCCCCCTTCAACCCCCCACACCACCCCCCACACATGACACACAAAGGAACATTAAAACAAACTTTAAAACATACTAAATTGTTAAATAACATTTGCTTCCCCATAGCGATAGCTGACCAGCTGATCACCCCGTACACTAGCACTATCCTACACTCGGGGGACAATTTACAATTTTACCGAAGCTAAGCCAATTAACCAACACATCTGTATGCCTTTGGAGTGTGGGAGGAAACCGGAGCACCAGGAGAAAACCCATGCGGTCTCAGGGAGAAAGTACAAACTCCATACAGACAGCACCCGCATTCAGGATCGAACCCGGGTCTTTGGCACTGTAAGAAAGCAACTCTACTAACCGCTGCACCATCGTGGACCCCCCCCCCCCCCCCCCCATTGATGACTGACCAATAAATCAGGCAACGTGTCCAATCAACATGGGCAACTCCAGAGGAGAAGGATACATTTCTATTGAGGCCACTCCTGATTCCATACTGGAACTCGGATAGACCCAGAGCAGAATTACACTGCAGTTGTACAACCATACCCAAACTGCCTCTGACCCAGCCCAGCCACAAGAGAACAAGTTCAATTTCAGTATTTTTCATGTGTCGATGAAAATCTAGATAAGGGGATTATCAGAAATTCGTTTCAGATTTTGGGGCGGCACGGTGGCGCAGCTGTAGAGATGCTACCTTACAGCGCCCAAAGATCCAGGTTCAATCCTGACCTCAGGGGCTGTCTGTATAGAGTTTGTACGTTCTCCCTGTGACCGTGTGGGTTTTCTCTGGGTGCTCCAGTTTCCTCCCACAAAGGCATACAGGTTCTTAGGTTAATTGTCTGTAAATTGTCCATGAATGGATAATACTAGTGAACAGGATGATCACTGGTCAGCAAGGACTCGATGGGCCGAAGTGCATGTTTCCGCAATGTATCTCTCGTCTAAAGTCTATAGTCGGCAGCATCAATGTGTCTGATTTAAGTAGATTCACGAGCTTTACTGTTGTCCTGTTGAGTTTCACTGTCTCTATACCAATAGACAATAGGTGCAGGAGCAAGCAATTCAGCCCTTCAAGCCAGCACCGCCATTCCATGTGATCATGGCTGATCATCCACAATCAGTAACTCATTATCATCCAGTCTACAGGCAACAATGGACCATTGTGGGCTCTACCTTTCCTTGATCATCGTTACTTTTTTACATATCTCTCATTCATTTGTTCTATGTCTCTCTATATCACCATCTATCTCTCTTGTTTCCCTTTCCCCTGACTCTCAGTCTGAAGAAGGGTCTCGATCCGAAACGTCACCTGTCACTTTTCTCCCGAGATGCTGCCTGACCCACTGAGTCACCCCAGCTTTTTGTGTCTATCTTAAGCAGATCCCAGGAATGAGTGGGTTAACATACGATGAAAGTCTCATGGCACTGGGCCTGTACTTGCTGGAGTTTAGAAGAATGAGGGAGGGACCTCATTGAAACGTACCGAATAATGAAAGGCTTGGATAGAGTGAACGCGGAGAGGATGTTTCCACTAGTGGGAGAGTCTAGGACCAGAGGTTGTAGCCTCAGAATTAAAGGACGTTCCTTTAGGAAGGAGATGAGGAGGAATTTATTTGGTCAGAGGTGATGAATCTGTGGAATTCTCTGTGGAGTCAATGGATATTTTTAAAGCAGAGATAGATAGATTCTTGATTAGAACGGGGGTAAGGGGTTATGGGGAGAAGGCAGGAGAATGGGGTTAGGAGGGAGAGATAGATAGAAACATAGAAACATAGAAATTAGGTGCAGGAGTAGGCCATTCGGCCCTTCGAGCCTGCACCGCCACTCAATATGATCATGGCTGATCATCCAACTCAGTATCCCGTGCCTGCCTTCTCTCCATACCCCCTGATCCCCTTAGCCACAAGGGCCACATCTAACTCCCTCTTAAATATAGCCAATGAACTGGCCTCAACTACCCTCTGTGGCAGAGAGTTCCAGAGATTCACCACTCTCTGTGTGAAAAAAGTTCTTCTCATCTCGGTTTTTAAAGGATTTCCCCTTTATCCTTAAGCTGGACCCCTTGTCCTGGACTTCCCTAACATCGGGAACAATCTTCCTGCATCTAGCCTGTCCAACCCCTTAAGAATTTTGTAAGTTTCTATAAGATCCCCTCTCAATCTTCTAAATTCTAGAGAGTATAAACCAAGTCTATCCAGTCTTTCTTCATAAGACAGTCCTGACATCCCAGGAATCAGTCTGGTGAACCGTCTCTGCACTTCAGATCAGCCATGATTGTATGGCGGAGTAGACGTGATGGGCTGAATGGCCTAATTCTGCTCCTATCACTTATAACCTTATGACATGATCTTATGACTTTATCGTCACAGGAGCCAGGTACCACAGGAGTGGAGTCTAGAGTATTGTCATGTGTCCCAGATAGAACAATGAGATTCTTACTTGCAGCAGCACAACATAATATGTAAACATAGTCCGCTGTAAACAATATAATATTGTCCGCATAGAGTCCCATGTCTCCAGTCATCACTGTCCCTGAGGTGGACTCAGGAGACTTGGACACTGGGGATACTTGAGGCAGAGATCAACAGACTTTAAGAGGATTAAGGGAAATGGGGTCAAGAGCCAAGAGTGTTTTATTGGCTTATGTACCTAAATAGCACAATGAAATTCTTAAAACAAAGACGCAGCGCGCTGGAGTAACTCAGCGGGACAGGCAGCATCTCTGTGGAGGAGGAATGGGTGACATTTCGGGTCGAGACCCTTCTTTAGAGTTGGCTGTTACCTTCTCCCAGCTAACAATAATCTATTCTATATTTTCCTTGATCTCCATCCCCTTTGTCCTGGTTTCACACCTTACACTTCCTTATCTATGTATCTCCCTCTCCCTGGAATCAGTCTAAAAAGGGTCTCGACCCAAAACGTCACCCGTTCCTTCTCCCCAGAGATGCTGCCTGTCCCGCTGAGTTACTCCAGCATTCTGTATCTATCTTTGGTTTAAACCAGCATCTGCAGTTCCTCCCAACACACGTTTCTGGTCGGGACCCTTCTTCAGACTCTTCCTTGCTAACTTGCAACAGCACAACATGTATTATAAACAGAGTGCTCAAATGATAATGCGATAAACAAATGTAAACAAAGTTCAATAGATTTAAAAAAACAATATAGTGCAAAAAAAAGCAAATCCTTAAGTCCCTAGTGCAGCCAAGGCAGTGATGAGAAGAGGCTGTGAGACTAAATTTAGTGTTAGGTTTAGAGATACAGGGCGGAATTAGGCCCTTCAGCCCACCGGGTCTGCGCCGACCAGCGATCCCCGCACACTAACACTATCCGACACGCACTTGGGGACAATTTTTACATTTACCAAGCCAATTAACCCACAAACCTGTACGTCTTTGGAGTGTGGGAGGAAACCGAAGATATCGGAGAAAACCCACGCAGGTCACGGGGAGAACATACAAACTCCACACAGACAGCACCCGTAGTCGGGATAGAACTCGAGCCCCCGGAGCTGCAAGCGCTGTAAGGCAGCAATACTACCGCTGTGCCACCGAACCGCCGTAACTGATTGCCTCAATCTTATTGAATGGCAGACCGGGCATGACAGGCTGAATGGCCTCATTTTACTTCTATTACTTGAGCTCATATATTCTCCAGTTGTGAATAAAAACATGGAACACAGACAGTACAGTACAGGAACGGGCCATTCGGCCCACAATGTTTGTGCTGAACATGATACCACGTTAAACTCTCATCTACCTGCACATGTTGGCCCCATAGCAGAAGTGTCCACGTCGCGGGTCCTGGAAACTGGAAGTATCCCGAGCTAATTCTGCTACCACCATCATCTATTGCAACAAGTGCTGGCTCCCACTGATCGTCGTCGGAAGCTTGGTTCCTTTTCACGATGACAGCGAGGTCAACATTTGAAACATGGTAGATTGGCACGAAAGAAGAAAGATTTAACTTTCCCTCTCTCACCTCATAGCTACGCCCTCTAGTGTTGGACACTTCCACTCTGGGGAAAAGGCTCTGAATGTCTACCCTATCATAATTTTACATACATTTTATAATTTCAGATTCAGATTCAATCTTTATTGTCATTGTGCAATGTACAGTACAGAGACAACGAAATGCAGTTCGCATCTCACCCAGAAGAGCGAACATAGATTAA
The DNA here is from genome assembly GCF_028641065.1 of Leucoraja erinaceus. NCBI lineage: Eukaryota > Metazoa > Chordata > Chondrichthyes > Rajiformes > Rajidae > Leucoraja > Leucoraja erinaceus. The sequence continues at coordinate 15,328,088 of NC_073410.1, read as the reverse complement.
TGAGCAATAAATATATATATATGTACCTGTACATACAATAGTAGTAGTGTAATTTCTCTGGGGGAAGGAGTGTCCGGGGGGGGGTGGGGTTGTGACTGGAAATCACCAAGGTGCAGAGTTAAGTAATGTAACAGCCGCAGGGAAGAAGCTGTTCCTGGACCTGCTGGTCCGGCAACGGAGAGACCTGTAGCGCCTCCCGGATGGGAGGAGGGTAAACAGTCCATGGTTGGGGTGAGAGCAGTTCTTGGCGATGCTGAGCGCCCTTCGCAGACATCGCTTGCTTTGGACAGACTCAATGGAGGGGAGTGAGGAACTGGTGATGCGTTGGGCAATTTTCACCACCCTCTGCAGTGCCTTCCGGTCGGAGACAGAGCAGTTGCCATACCATACTGTGATGCAGTTGGTAAGGAGGCTCTCGATGGTGCAGCGGTAGAAGTTCACTAGGATCTGAGGAGACAGATGGACCTTCTTCAGTCTCCTCAGGAACTCCTCCTTCACATACTTCTATCAAGTCTCCCCATCAACCTCTGATGTTCCATAGAAAACAATCCAAGTCTATCCAAGGTAGATAAAAATGCTGGAGAAACTCAGCAGGTGAGGCAGCATCTATGGAGCGAAGGAATAAGTGACGTTTCAGGTCGAGACCAAAGATGCTGCCTCACCCGCTGAGTTTCTCCAGCATTTGTCTGGACCTTCGACTTTTTCCAGCATCTGCAGTTCCTTCTTAAACACAAGTCTATCCAACCTCTCCTTGTGGCTGAGACCCGCTAATCCGGGCAGCATTCTGGTAAATCTCCTCTGCACCCTCTCCAAAGCCTCCACATCCTTCCTGTAATGGGGCGACCAGAACTGCACGCAATAAATGCGATATGTTTTATTATCTTTCCAAAAACAAAGCATGTGGTCTTTGTCCAATTTAGTGTTAATTGGGGCACAGTTGATTACACTATCGCCTTTGAATTAGGTTTGAATATCAAGCCCTGTTTCCATCATTTAATCATGAAATCTGGGCACAAACTCCAGGGACAGTCTTTGAGATTATGCATCAGAAATTGACACACACCTAAATACCCCAATTTCTCTAAAACCTTTGTCTCCTGCCATTTAGAATCAACAGAGAATACAGAGTTATCGACCAAAGGAGTCCATTTGGCCCATCGTCCCCAGACTAGCCCAATTCCACTCCCAATCTATAGTTGTGGGCTGATTTGCTGCCTTGCAGCGTCAGAGACTCAAGCACGACCCTGAGTATGGGTGCTGCCTTTACGGAGTTTGTACGTTCTCCTCATGGCCTGCGTGGGTTCTCTCCGGGTGCTCTGGTTTCCTCCCACATTCCAAACGTTTGTAGGTTAATTGGCTTCTGTAAAAACTGTGGTGTAAGAATTAGTTTTGCTTTATTTATTTTAGTTTAGTTTAGTTTTATTTATTATTGTCACGTGTACCGAGGTACAGAGATGCTTGTGTACTAGGTTACACAAAAAAGCTGGAGAAACTCAGCGGGTGCAGCAGCATCTATGGAGCGAAGGAAATAGGCAACGTTTCAGGCCGAAACCCTTCTTCAGACTGATCGGGGGCGGGGGTGGGTGGGGACAAGAAAGGGAAAAGGAGGAGGAGCCCGAAGGCTGGGGGATGGGAGGAGACAGCAGGGGGGCTGAGGAAGGGGAGAAGACAGCAAGGACTAACAAAATTGGGAGAATTCGATGTTCATGCCCCCGGGATGCAGACTCCCCAAACGGAATATGAGGTGCTGTTCCTCCAATTTCTGGTGCTGCTCGCTGTGGCCATGGAGGAGACCCAGGACAGAGAGGTCGGAGACGGAGTGGGAGGGGGAGTTGAAGTGCTGTGTACTATGTTTACATATTCTGTTGTGCTGCTGCAAATAAGAATTTCATTGTTCTATCTGGGACACATGACAATAAAACACTCTAGACTTGACAGTTAAAAGCTTTTTGTTGCATGCTAACTAGTCAACCAGACAAATGATTACGTAATTACAATCAAGCCATCCACAGTGTACAGATACAAGTTAAGAATAACGTGTAGGAAGGAACTGCAGGTGCTGGTTAAAACCGAAGATAGACACAAAATGCTGGAGTAACTCAGCGGGATGGGCAGCATCTCTGGAGAGAAGGAATGGGTGACGTTTTGGGTCGAGACCATTTTTCAGACTGATTCCAGGGGAGAGGGAGATACATAGATAAGGAAGTCTAAGGTGTGAAACCAGGACAAAGGGGATGGAGATCAAGGAAAATATAGAATAGATCATTGTTAGCTGGGAGAAGGTAACAGCAAAGCAAACAGAGATAAAATGCAGTCGGAGACAGTCAGACTAGTCGGAGAACTGGGAAGGGGGAGGGGATGGAGAGAGGGGGAAAGCAAGGGTTACTTGAAGTTAGTGAAGTCAATATTCATACCACTGGAGTGTAAGCTGTTCAAGTGAATTATGAGGTTCAGTGCAAGATAAAGTCCAGTAAAGTCCAATGAAAGATAGGAAAGGTTGAGAGGGATATGGGCAAAATGCAAGCAAATGGGACCAGCTCAGACACCTTGGGCAGCGCAGATGAGTTGGGCCGAAGGGCCTTCTTTTGTGCTGTATAACTCTGTGACTGTGCTTCTCATAAACTTTAGGCATTAGAGATACCGCACAAAAACAGGTCCATCGGCCAACCGTGACTGCGCCATCACCCCATTCACTGACACTATCCTACACACACTGGGGACAATTTACAATTTACAGAAGCCAATCAACCTACAAACCTGCACGTCTTTGTAGTGTGGGAGGAAACCGGAGCACCCGGAGGAAACCCACGCGGTCACAGGGAGAAGGTACAAACTACGTACAGACAGCAACCTAAGTCAAGATCGCAGTGGTAGAGTTGCTGACTTACAGGGCCAGAGACCCAGGTTCGATCCTGACTACGGGTGCTGCCTGTACGGAGTTTGCACGTTCTCCCCATGAGATTTTCTCTCTCTTACCCATCAATTCCCCTCATCAACTCATTTGCCACTTTGGAGGAAACCAAAGGATTCAGGAGTAAAACCTACAAAGCGACAGGGTGGACAAGCAAACTCCAGATCCAAAATCGCCGAGCCGATACCCCACGGACGAACACAAGACTGGGTGGGTTGCGGTTTTGGGGGAGCCCCTGGAGAATAAAGGTGAACATGTGAGGAGTGGGGGGTGGTATTCAAGGCTGGAGGCCCCGCAACAGCCTGGGACTCGCCTGGAACAGGCTCCGCTCATAACAACTGGAGCATAGCACCAAAACATGAGGGGAGAAGAGGGAGTGACCAGGGTGAGACTGGTTCTTGATTATGCTGCTGGCCTTGCCGAGGCAGCGTGAAGTGTAGATGGAGTCAATGGAAGGGAGGTTGGTTTGTGTGATGGTCTGGGCTGCGTACACACTGCCCTGTCTGCCTGAAGGTTTGCACCCATCAAGTAGCTGCAGGTAAATGGATATCAGTTCACTGAGGTTATACCATCAGAGAGTGTGTTGATGACCTAGTCCCTTGATCTTTTGAATACAGTAAATCCTCGCTATAAGGGGGGGGGGAGAGATGGTGTTCGTTATGGCCGATTGTCCACTCTTACCGAGTAAGGAGGGTATACATCGAGGGTCTGCGCTAAAAGGGAGAGGTTGAGCAGGCTGGGCCCATGTGAGGAATAGATCAGGTAGACGCACATAGTCCCTAGCCCAGAGTAGGGGAATCCAAAACCAGAGGACATAGGTTTAAGGTGAAGGGGGAAAGATTTAATAGGAATCTGAGGGGTAACTTTTTCACACAAAGGGTGGTGGGTGTATGGAACGAGCTGCCAAAGGAGGTAGTTGAGGCTGGGACTATTGCAATGCTTAGGTGCATGGGTAGGGCAGGTATAGAGGAATAAGGGCCAAATGCAGGCAGGTGGGACTAGGGTAGATGGGGCATGTTGGTCGGTCTGCACAAGTTGGGCTGAATGGCCTGTTTCCATGCTGTATGAATCAATGGCTCTGAGGCTGGGTGGGAAGAAATATGGTGTCGGGGGGGGGGGTTAAACCGGGGGAAATTCCGAGGCCGGGGTGCCGCAGATCCCACGTGCGGAATGCCGGGAACGGGCCCGGTACCCAGAGCCGCTCGCTCTCCCCGCCCCCACAACTGAGAGTCCCATCACGTGGCACCGTGGGGGACTGGCGGGAAGCGGGGTACGGGGAGTAATGCAACCGGAGCCTCAGTCCACTATGATCAAAATCCAATGTGTAGAGTAGGAAAGAACAGCGGTTGCCGGTTCAAACCGAAGATAGGCTAAAAAAAATGCTCGAGTAACTCAATGGTTCAGGCAGCATCTCCGGAGTGAAGGAACGGGTGACGTTTCGAGTCGAGACCCTCCCTCAGATCTGTAGAGGTCCGTTATTGCCAGGTCATAAGGAATCGGAGTAGAATTAGGCCATTCTGCCCATCAAGTCTACTCCGCCATTCAATCATGGCCGATTGGTCTCTCCCTCCTAACCCCATTCCCCTGCCTTCTCCCCATAACCTCTGACACCCGTACTTATCAAGAAAGGTTTACTGGGATGAGGCAAGGCTTTGCTGTACTGTATCAGGAAGCTGTAATCTGCTCCCAGTCCTGCACTCCACTGCCCACTGAACCACCGCCTAGCAAATCCCACTGCCCTGCTCACCCGCCCCACTCTCCTAACCTCGTTTGGCACGGGATACTGAGATGAGCATCGGTCGGGAACACATTTAGAGGCCCAGTGCCTCCATCACTTGCACCATTCATTGTCTTGCTGCTTATTAAAAGACTCACACTGCCTTGAAATGATCGTACAAAATGGTAGTTATATTGCAGTGGTGGAAAGCCATTATCAGTAATCACTGCTTATAATGGATGCTGAAATGATATCGTTTCACATTCAGATCAACCAAATCTACGGCATTACTGGAAATGGAAATTAACAGCAAAATGATTAATTTAAGTGAAGTGTATACGATATTGATAAAGTAATAATTGAATAGATTAACATCTTGCACGGGCTCGATGTTGCCAAATGTATTCTTTTTTCCCCCTCCTTTTTACCTTTTGAGAAGCAATAAAAAGGTGTAATTCTTCCTGGGTTTGAGTGAAAATCGCTGGTTTTACATTTTCTTGCAGCATTTTTTTTTTTTTTCTGTGCCCACAAGGAATTTGGATAACAAATGCAATATTCAGGCCCTGTCCTCTGATTTATATATATATTTTTTCCACTCTCAATATGTATTGCCCTGCAATTTTTTTTTTTTTAAAGATAGCTCGTTTCAAAGTGAACCCTCTCAGTGGACCTGACAACCTATCAACCATTATACGTATAAACAGGTCAGATTGGCTGTGTATTCCAATATGTTATACTTTAAGGTTTTCAGCATGTGGAATCTCTAAATAGAAATTGAAAAAAAAAAATCCTTCAGGGGATCTTTCTGAGACTATGCCACTGAATGATAAATCTTCTCTCTTCACATTCCGAATGGGGGGGGGGTAGAAAAAAAATTAATTTCAGAACAACAGGACTCTCTGCACATGACAATAGCACAAACCATAACTAATATTATTAGCTGGGAGGCCAGGCCTAGCAATATTGTTTCATTGTCATTTTTTTTTGTGTCCCTTCCCCATGTGTTGGGCAGGATTTAGAGAATGGGGGTGCAAGCAGTGACAATAGGACCTCCTATTCTCCCGACTTTCCCAGCCCCCCCCCTCCCTCCCCACCTAACCCCCCCCTCCTCCCTCTCACTCCTGCTGCAGTGTCACAGCTTCTCCCCTGCGTTGCAAGACAAGGGGGCGGATCAACTAGCAGTAATCGGCCATTAATGAACGTCAAGTGATACTCGCTGGAGGCCGTGTACCAGAAGGGGCAGTGCCACCACTGGAGACACGGCTCTGCTATTGTTCCCTTTGACGAGCTAGCAGCTGGAAGAGGCCGCTCCGAGTTAGGGCGAATGTGAACGACAACAACAAAAATGGTCAGCGTTGTGGATGTAATTAATCGGCCTGTTTTGTGTCTCTGCCGCTTTTCCCAACCCCCCCCCCTCCCCCCCATCCTCTATCTCTCACTCCCTCCCCCCTCTCCACCACCCACCCTCTATCCCTTGTCACCAAACCACACTCTATGTATCCCCGGTCAATCTGTACCCTTCATGTCGGGATGAAGAAGCCACAGCGAGGAGTTAAACGCAGGGCACTTGGGGATTAAAGGCAGCCATTTAAGTTGGTGTTAAGGTCTCACAAATAAGATTAGGCCTGAAGAGGCAGAAGATTAAGGATCGGTTAATGTATGCTCAGGGACTACAACCCACTTTTGCTTTTATCGTGATCTGAGACTGGATTTCAGCAGACTATAGTTTCATACATCTGATACCCCCTCCAACACACCTCCACACTCATCAGTTCATAAGTGATAGGAGCAGAATTAGGCCATTCGGCCCATCAATTCTACTCCGCCATTCAATCATGGCTGATCTATCTCTCCCTCCTGAACCCATTCTCCTGCCTTCTTCCCATAACCCCTGACACCCCCTACTAATCAAGAATCTATCTATCTCCGCCTTAAAAATATCCACTGACTCGGCCTCCGCAGTCTTCCGTGGCAATGAATTCCACAGATTCACCACCCTCTGACTAAAGAATTTCTTCCTCAACCTCTTCCTTAAAGAAGGTCCTTTAATTCTAAGCATATGAACTCTGGTCCGAGACTATCCCGCTCCTGCTTACCTGCTCACGAAACATTTCCATTGGAACTGTGCGGCACGGTGGCGCAGCGGTAGAGTTGCTGCCTCACAGCACCAGAGACACGGCTTTGATCCTGACTACGGGCGCTGTCTCTACAGAGTTTGTACGTTCTCCCTGTGACCGCGTGGGTTTTCTCCGGGTGCTCCGGTTTCCTATCACACTCCGAAGCCGACCAGGTTTGTATGTACGCAGACAGAGTATAATAAAGAAGGGTCCTGAGCCTAAACGTCACCGATCCATGTTCTCCAGAGATGCTGCCTGACCCGCTGAGTTACTCCAGCATTTTGTATCTATATTTGGAATAAACCAAATATTTTTTTTACTTCAAGTTTTATTACAACGGGTTTGCAGGTTAATTGATATTATTTTAAATTGCCCCCAGTGTGTAGAATGGAGGGCCGGAGCGGATAACACTGTCCAGAGTTGCCGCTGAGAAGCCTCGTGGGTGGACGGAGCCCGCGGCCAACAGCCCCTGGGTCTGCGGTGCCCATGGCTGGGGCCTGGGTCAGCGCCTGGAGAGGACCTGGCGACGATAGCGGAGAGGTCGGTGCGGCGGTCGACGATGGCGCCGACTGACAGACGAGGACGGACCACGTGGAAGTGAGGACGCCGCTGCCGGGGGAAGGAACAAAGGGGGAGCCGGTGTTGGGGGGACAGCCGTGAGGGATGGGGGGGGAGGGAGAACAAAGGGGGATCCGGCGCGGGCGTACTATGTGACTTTGTAAGCGCCCTTTACATGGTGACTATTTGCATACCTTGCGTATGCCAGCAAATAATTTCACTGTGAATTGTCACATGTGCCAATAAAGTATCCATTCGCAGAGCTAGTGTACGGGGTGATCGCTGGCCAGTGTGGACTTGGTGGACTTGCTGGTCCTCCGCTGTATCTCTACGGGGGAGTTTGACAATCGCCTCTTTAATTGTCAATTGTCTCAGCGGGTACAAAGGATTCATGGCAGAGCATGAATAAGAGCGAGCATTCAAGAGGGTCTAAAGTGTTTAATTCTCACATGTACTGAAAACAGAACACTGAAATGAGTCTGAAAAAGGGCCTGAGCTACAGGGAGAGGTTGAGCAGGCCAGGACTCTTCCTTGGCGCACGGGAGGATGAGGGGTGATCTTCTAGAGGTGTAAAACATCATGGCAGGAATGGATAGGGCAAATGCACAGAACCTTTTCCCCAGAATAGGGGAATCAAGAACCAAAAGGGTGGTGGGTGCATGGAACGAGTTGCCGGAGGAGGTAGTTGAGGCAGGTACTATCGCAATGTTTAAGAAACATTTAGACAAGTACATAGATAGGATAGGTTTAGAGGGATATGGGCCAAATGCAGGCAGGACTCAGAGTCTGGACCGAAACATCACCTATCCATGTTCTCCAGAGATACTACCTGGCCTGCTGAGTTACTCCAGCACTTTGTGTCCTTTAGTGTATTAACCAGCATGTGCAGTTCCTTGCTTCTACAATAACATTCTTACTTGCAAGAGCATAACAGGTCTGTAAATGCAATATTTATGGATGACATCATAAACAAACACAGTTCAATTAGTAAAAAAAACAATACTAGTGCAAAAAAACCCCAATACCTGAGACCGGGACACAGCAGTAGCGCTGCTGCCTTAATGGCCTGTCCCACTTTCACGAAGTAATTCACAAATTCTCCCAAGTTTTCCCCTTGATTCAAACTCGCAGAATGTTCGTAACGAGTCCATAGGAGGTCGTAGGAGTTCGTAGATATATCGTAGCGGCCCATTGTGCCGGCTGTAGGTACTCGTGGCATCGGGTAAGTCGGGACGATTTTTCCAGCTGGATAATAAATGTCCGCAAGTAAAAAAATGGTCGGGGGTGAAAGAAATTGCAACTTTTTACTCGTAAGGAGGGCTTCGAAATAGTCGTGGGAATTCGTAGACATACTCATGGGAGTTCGTAGATTACCATGATCTTGATTTTTTTTCCGGCTGAGGTTTTGAATTAAGTCATGAAAGTGGGACAGGCCCTTTACAGTGCAAGAGACTCAGGTTTGATCCTGACCATGGGTGCTGTCTGTAGGTAGTTTGCACGTTCTCCCAGTGGCCTGCGTGGGTTTTCTCCAAGTGCTCAGATTTCCTCCCACATTGCAAAGACACACAGGTTTGTAGGTTAATTAGCTTTGCTAAAATTGTAATTGTAAATTGACACTAGTGTGTGTAGGATAGTGCTAGTCATAAGATCAGAAGTGATAGGAGCAGAATTAGGCCATTCAGCCCATAACGTTTACTCAGCCATTCTATCATCGCTGATCTATCTCTCCCCCCTAACCCCATTTTCCTGCCTTCTCCCATAACCCCTATCACCCATATTAATCAATAATCTATCTATCTCCTTAAATATATCCAGGGCCTCCACAGCCTTACATGGCAAAGAATTCCACAGATTCACCACCCTCTGAGTAAAGAAATTCCTCCTCATCTTCCTAAAGGAACATCCTTTAATTCAAGTAACTGGCAGACCAACCAGAAAAAGCCACCTTTGTTGCCACTCTCTTTGCCAGGATCTGCCCTTTGATACCATGAGCTCTCATCTTCAAAAGCAGCCACAAATTTGGCACCTTATCAAAGGCGTTCTGAAAATCTAAATAGACAACATCTACTGGCTCTCCTTTGTCTATCCTGCTATTTCATTCATCAAAGAATTTCAGCAAATTTGTCAGGCAAGACCTCCCCTTCACAAAATCATGCTGACATCGGCATATTTTATCGTGAACTTCTAAGAACTCCGTGACCTCATCCTTTATAATGGATTCTAAAATCTTACCAAACACCAAAGTCCGACCAACTGGCCTATAGTTCCCGCTATTCTGCCTTGCTCCCTTTTTGTGCAGTGGGATAATATTTGAAATCTTCCAATCATCTGGAACCTCTTCCGACTCTGGTGATTCTTGAACTATCACTATTAATGCCTGCACAATCTCTAAAGTCACCTCATTCAGAAACCCCAGGTGCAGTCCATCCGGTGCAGGACTTATCCACCTTCAGCCCTTTCAGCTTCCCAAGCACCTTCTCCCTAATAATAGCCACTCTGCTAACATCCACCCCCTGACTCTCTTGAATTTCAGGCACGTTGCTGTTGTCGTCCACTGTGAAGATCGATGCAAAATTGGTTATTCAACTCTGCTATACAGCCAACCTGCTGACAAACCCCACTAACTTCCACCCCCTGACCAAACTTCCATCGAAACTCCCATTCTCTCCCCTCTACTTTCAGTTTGAGGAACGGTTTGTCAATGCCCTTTATATAGCGACTCTTTGCATACTTGTGTGTGCAAAACACAGAGTCTCACTGCACCATGTCACATGTGATAATAAGGTATAATTCATTCATACAATCAAGGGTCTCGACCCGAAACGTCATCTGTCCTTTTTCTCCAGAGATGCTGCCTGGCCCGCTGAGTTACTCTAACATTTTCTCTCTAAGTCTAAACTAAGCCAAACTTTCGCCTTCTTAAGAGGCAATTAAGGGTGAACGATAAATGCTGTTTTTTGCTCTTGATGCCATGATCCTGAAAATAAAATAAATGAATTATAAATCAAAAGCCACGGGAATCCAAATTCACACCAGTGAGTCAGTGAGCACCACATGGACTGAACATTAAATGATGCCTTCATTCAATTACTGGCAAAAGCCAAAAGACATATGACATTTATTAGGGCAGCACAGTGGTGCAGTGGTAGAGTTGCTGCCTTACAGGGCTAGAGACCCGGGTTCGATCCTGACTAGAGGTGCTGTCTGTACGGAGTTTGTACGTTCTCCCCGTGGCCTTTTCTCCGAGATCTTTGGTTTCCTTTCACACCCCAGAGATTTACAGGTTTGTAGGTTAATTGGCTTGGTATGAGTGGAAAATTGTCCCTAGTGGGTGTAGGGGTAGTGTTAATGTGCGGGGTTTGTTGGTCGGTGCGGACTCGGTGGGCCGAAGGGCCTGTTTCCACGCAGTATTTCTAAACTGAACAAAACTAAAAAAGGGAGGAAAAAAACCTAGTTTTAGTTTAGTTTCATTAGTGTCACGTGTACCGAGGTACAGTGAAAAGCTTTTCGTCGCATGCTATCGAGTCAGCAAAAACACGAAACAATAGCGGAGTCGGGGGATACGGGGAGAAGGCAGGAACGGGGTACTGATTGGGGATGATCAGCCATGATCACATTGAATGGTGGTGCTGGCTCGAAGGGCCGAATGGCCTACTCCTGCTCGTATTGTCTATTGAGACATATTTACAGTCAAGCTGTCCACAGTCTACAGACACAGGATAAAGGGCATAATGGTCTGTTGAACAATTTCAGTGGGTTTTTAAGTTGGGTAAGGAGTCACATATAGACTGGCGAAGGCAAGGGTGGCAGATTTACCCTGCTGAAGGACACTCACGTACCAGATGGGTCCTTACAATACTCTAATAGTTTTTATTGTCCTCATTACTAAGGCTAGCAATTCTAAGACTAATTATTAACGGAATTAAAATTCCACAGCTGGTTCCAACTCAAGTCTCTGGATTGTTCGCCCAAGTGCTTTGATTACTAATCTGGCAATTTAACAGCCGTGCCCACGTTGCACAAATAGCATGCTGGCTGATCTTGCATCACAATGGGAAAGAGATAGTAAGGACTTGATGGACCAAATAGCCTTGCTCTGTGCTGCAAGCTTCCATAACATTATTGACTACACTCATAGAAACATAGAAAATAGGTGCAGGAGGAAGCCATTTGGCCCTTCGAGCCAGCACCGCCATTCATTGCGATCATGGCTGATTGTCCCCAATCAATAACCCGTGCCTGCCTTCTCCCCATATCCCTTGATTCCACTAGCCCCTAGAGCTCTATCTAATTGAGGAAAACATTTTTCACGCAGAGAATGGTGAATCTCTGGAATTCTCTGCCACAGAAGGTAGTCGAGGCCAGTTAATTGGCTATATATAAGAGGGAGTTAGATGCAGCCCTTGTGGCTAAAGGGATCAGGGGGTATGGAGAGAAGGCAGGTACAGGATACTGAGTTGGATGATCAGCCATGATCATATTGAATGGCGGTGCAGGCTCGAAGGGCCGAATGGCCTACTCCTGCACCTGTTTTCTATGTTTCTATGTAACTCTCTCTTCAATCCATCCAATGATTTGGCCTCCACTGCCCTCCGTGGCAGGGAATTCCACAAATTCACAACTCTCTGGGTGAAAAAGTTTTCTCTCACCTTTTGTTTAGTTTAGAGATACAGTGCGGAAACAGGCCCTTCGGCCCACCGAGTCCAGCCCGACCAGCACACTAACGCTATCTTACACACACTAGGGACAATTTGCATTTATATCAAGCCAATTGATCCACAAACCTGTGCGACTTTGGGGTGTGGGAGGAAACTGGAGCACCCGGAGAAAACCTATACAGGTCACGGGGAGAACGTACAAAGTCCATACAGACAGCACCAGTAGTCAGGATCGAACCCGGGTCTCTGGTGCTGTAAGGCAGCAACTCTACCGCTGCGCCACCGTGCCCTGCACGTGTGTTTCCATCGGATGCTCCGGTTTCCTCCCACGTCCCAAACACGTGAGGGTTTGTGCTCCAGAAATGTATCAATATGTGGCTGGGGCAACTCAGGAATAGACACGGGCGGCACGGTGGCACAGCTGGTAGAGCCGCTGCCTCACAGCGCCGGGGACCCCGGTTCGATCCTGACCTCGGGTGCTGTCTGTGTGGAGCCTGCACGTTCTCCCTGTGACCGCAGCGTTTTCTCGTACACCAACCGGAACGGTTCTTAGGGGCACACAGTGGCACAGCTGGTAGAGCTGCCACCTCGCAGATCCAGAGACCCTGGTTCGATCCTGACCTTGGGTGCTCTCAGTGTGGAGTTTGCACGTTCGCTCTGTGACCGTGTGGGTTTCCTCCGGGTGCTCTGGTTCCCTCCCACATCCCAAGGACGTGCAAGTTTGTAGGTTCATTGACCTCAGTAAATTGGAGGAAGTTGACGAGAAAGTGGGATAACACAGAACTAGTGTGAATGGGTATTAAATGTTATCACTTCTTTAAAAAGCTCCTCAAAGAGACTATTAATTATCTGTTAAAGATCCTCCCACAGTCTTTTACTATAAACTTTTATAGAGTCTTACAGCATGGAAACAGGCCCTTCGGCCCAATTGGCCTCTGTTATTTGCCCCGAGTGTGTCGGTAGTGGGTGCTCCTTAACGGGTATAGCGGGTGTCAGCGGTTATGTGGAGAACGCAGGAGAATGGGGTTGAGAGGGAAAGATAATATCAGCCAAGATTGCACCACGATGGGCTGAATGGCCTAATTTTCCTTCGATCTCTTATTAATTAATAAACTTAAGATGCGGAAATGGACAACATAAAATGGTGATACACAAAAAGCTGGAGTAACTCAGCAGGACAGTCAGCATCTCTGGAGACAATAGACAATAGGTGCAGGAGGAGGCCATTCGGCCCTTCATGCCAGCGCTGCCATTCAATGTGATCATGGCTGATCATCCCCAATCAGTACTCCGTTCCTGCCTTCTCCCCATATCCCCTGACTCCGCTATCTTTAAGAGCCCTATCTAGCTCTCTCTTGGAAGTATCCAGAGAATTGGCATCCACAGAGAATTCCACAGACTCACAACTCTCTGTGTGGAAAGGAATGGGCGACGTTTCGGGTCGAGACCCTTCTTCAGAAGAAACCTGAAGAAGAGTCTCGATCCGAAACACCACCCATTCTTTCTCTCCAGAGATGCTGCCTGTCCCGCGCTGAGTTACTCCAGCTTTTGGTGTCTATCTTTTGTTTAACCCAGCATCTGCAGTTCCTTCTTACACATGAAATAGTGTGAATGCCTGATCACTGGTCAGCGTGGACTCAGTGGGATGAGGGGCTGTTTCTATGCTGTATCTCTAAAACTAAAAAGTAAAACATGCTACCAACTTATGAGGATGTCTGGATAGTTGGGAATCTGCATGTGCACACAATCAGAAAGGAGGGGGTTGTAAAATTCATGGCAATTGAGAGAACATCCTGTGAGAGACTAACAAAAGGAGGATAGAACAGAGAGCTTCAGGCAGACCAGAGGAGGCAGTTATACACCCATCCATATAAACGGGACTGAGGTGGAGCGCGTCTCCAGCTATAAATTCCTCGGAGTACATATCTCGGAGGATTTGTCCTGGTCCCTCAACACCTCCAAGCTGATCAAAAAGGCACAGCAGCGCCTTTACTTCCTGAGGAGGCTCAAGAAAGCCCACCTGTCCCCCCGGATCCTGACCAACTTTTACCGCTGTACCATAGAGACCACCTGCTTCACGGTATGGTACAGCAGCTGCACTGCTGCGGACAGGAAGGCACTACAACGGGTGGTGAAAACCGCGCAGTACATCATCGGTGCCCCGCTCCCTGCCATGGGGATGCCCTCCACCGAAAACGGTGTCTGAGACGGGCCGGGAAGATCATCAAAGACCCCTCACACCCCAACCATGGACTGTTTGCCCTCCTCCCATCAGGGAGGCGGTACAGGAGCCTCAGGTCACGTACTAGTAGGATGAGGAACAGCTTCTACAACAATACAATCACATTGCTGAACTCGGAGTCCCGCCGATAGATTTCTCCAGTCCCTCCGTCCCCATTGTTTAATTATTCTGTATTTTTTGATTTTTCTGTATCTTCTCTCTTTCTATTTTTTTTAAAAAAAACAATTAATTTCTTTATGCACAACTACTACGGACTGACGCAAAACTGCATTTCGTTGTACTCATACTTGTATTTGTGCGATGACATTAAAGTTGAATTGAATTGAATATAATAAGGCCCTGTCCCACTTGGACAACTCTTTAGGTGACTGCCAGGGACTAGTTTTGATGGAATTCACCTACGACACCTGGCGACAAGCTACAACAGCACCGATGACAACCTACGACAGCAAAAATTGTCACTACTGACGCCAACATTTTGCGGCAGTCTCCTGTGGTTGCCCAAAAAATCGCCCAAGTGGGACAGGCTCATTAGACAGCACTTTCTCACCCATAGACAAACTACAATTCTAAACCATCGACTTCAGAAGATCTTTCAAGTTAGGGTCCGAAGAAAGGTCTCGATCCAAAATGTCACCTATTCCTTCTCTCCAGAGATGCTGCCTGTCCCGCAGAGTGACTCCAGCATGTTGTGTCTAAACAATAGACAATAGGTGCAGGAGTAGGCCATTCTGACCTTTGAGCCAGCACCGCCATTCAATGTGATCATGGCTGATCATCCCCAATCAGTACCCCGCTCCTGCCTTCTCCCCATATCCCCTGACTCCGCTATCTTTAAGAGCCCTATCCAGCTCTCTCTTGAAAGCATCCAGGGAACCTGCCTCCACCGCCCTCTGAGGCAGAGAATTCCACACACTCAACACTCTCTGTGGGAAAAAGTGTTTCCTTGTCTTTGTTCTAAATGGCTTACTCCTTATTCTATCGACAATTCAATAAGCCAATCTTGATCGTTTTGTACACACGAGGAACTGCAGATGCTGGGTTTTTGACCAAAGCAAAAGCACAAAGTGCTGGAGTAACTCAGAGAGTCTGGGAGCATCTCTGGAGAACATGAATAGATGACATTTCGGATCAGAACCCTTCTTCAGACTGGTTGCCTGCTACAATGTACACAGAAGGATTCCGACTTGATAGTTTGCGCTTGGTTATGGCGGTGACCATGTGCCATAACCAAGCAAGTATCCACGAATATCAATGAAATGATCAGCAGTTTATTTGTTCTGTTAGCGCTGAATTGGAGGGTAAGGATTAGACAATACTGAACGCACCACTCTCCCTTCAAACAGTGAAAATCTCACCGCACATCCATCTGTGAGGATCGAGACGCCCTCTCAATAAAATGTTACCTGAAAGCCATCAAGAGAGTGAAGTCAAGAGTGTTTTATTGTCATATGTCCCGAAATGGAACACAAAATTATAGGCACACATAGCTGGAATAACTCAGCGGGACAGGCAGAATCTCTGGAGAGAAGGAATGGGTGCCGTTTCGGGTCGAGACCCTTCTTCAGATCATTAAATCCTAATTGCAGCAGCACAACAGGTATGTAAACATAGTACTCAGTAAACACCTTAATCACCATAATGAACAAAAAAATGTTCAGTATCTATCTATCTATCTATCTATCTATCTATCTATCTATCTATCTATCTATCTATCTATCTATCTATCTATTTATCTATCTATCTCTTCTATCTATCTCTTCTATCTATCTCTTCTATCTATCTATCTATCAATCTCCTCAACTAAATATTGAAAAGATCAAGGGGATTTTTTCAAACTTGGTCTGGGCCTTCATGTAAACAACATTGACTTTACTTTAGAGATACATCATTGAAACGGGCCATTTGGCCCACTGAGTCTGTTGAGACCAGCAATCACCCTGTATACTAGCACTATCCAACACACTAGGGACAATATACAACTTACAGAAGCCACTTAACCTACAAGCCCACGCGTCTTTGGAGTGTGGGAAGAAACCAGAGCACCCGGAGAAAACCCACGCGGTCACGGGGAGAATGTACAAACTCGCACAGGCAACACCCGTGGTCAGGATCGAACCCGGGTCTCTGGTGTTGTAAGGCAGCAACTCTACCGCTGGGCCACTGTGTTTGGATAGAGAAAGCCTCTGCCTAACAAAGCGATATTGGAGACCACACTGGAGGTCAGACATGCACGTGCCTGGGAAAGCCATTTTAGTTTGCAGCCACACTATAGAGTCCCTTGATACAGGAATGCATCCACCATAACCTATCTTCCACCAGCGACAAGCCATAAGGAACGTAATTGGCTATAAAACACATTGGGATCATCAGCACTCATGAAGGAGTCTATATTCATTTTATTAATGTGTTATTAAGAGACGTTGCTTGTTTATTTGCATAATTTCACTGGAATTTACTCCTATCTATTGTATTTTAAATATAACATTGGGATCAATCCATCAATACATTTTGCTGGAAATTTGTAAGTAATGCTTAATTTCTTGAGATTCAGATTATTTTCTTAAAAATTATTCTGTTTATTTCACGCAATAGATGGAGTCAGACAGCACGGAAACAGGCCTTTCAGCCCATCAAGCCTGTGCCAAGGTGGCACGGTGGCACAGCGGTAGAGTTGCTGCCTTATAGCGCCAGTGACCCGGGTTCGATCCTGACTACAGGTGCTGTCTGTGCGGAGTTTGTACGTTCTCCCTGTGACCTGCGTGGGGTTTCTCCGACATCTTCGGCTTCCTCCAACACTCCAAAGACGTACAGGTTTGTTGGTGTTAATGTAAAATTGCCCCCTGGTGTGTGTAGGATAGTGTTAGTGTGCGGGGATCGCTGGTCGGTGCGGACTTGGTGGGCTGAAGGGCCCGTGTACACACTGTATCTCTAAACTAAACTAAACTAAACCTACCCATGTACACCAATTCCATTCTCCGTCATACATCTACATGTAAGAGGCCAAATGGCTTACCGCGACACGTCTTATGGACGTGGAAATAACCCAGAGCGCTGGGTTGAAGGAAAGAGCGTTCACGTTGATCGCGGCCCTGTCTCCACCGATCTTTCCACCACCACGTACAAGAAGCACAAGAAACAACAAGACAGACGCCATTGTATGCAGCTGCCGAGAAGTGCGTTCAACTCTGGCTGAACAACATCTAATCTTGTGTGTGGACTCAAAGAAGAAGAAGAAGGCCAGAGCACGCAAAGGAAACTCAGGCAGTCACTGCGATAACATGCAAACTCCACACAAACAGCAGCCAAGCTCAGGACTGAACCTGGTTTGCCAAGCTCCGAGGCAGCCCCTTCCTCTGGCAGCTCATTCCAGATAGGGACTACACTCACGGTGAAAACCTTGCCCCTGAGGTCCCCCTTAAATCTCTCCCCTCTCACCTTCAACCTGTGCCTTCTAAATTGCGAATACTCTACGCTGGGAGTAACACTGTGAGTGTTCACTTTATCCATGTCTCTCACGGTTTTGTATTGGAAGGAACTGCCGATGCTGGTTTACACCGAAGATAGACCCTGGAATACTGGACCAACTCAGCGGGCCAAGCAGCATCTGTGAAGAAAAAGAATAGGTGGCATTTTGGGTCACGGCCCTTCTTTTTCAGTCTTCTCCAGAGATGTTGGCTGACCCATTAAGTCCCTCATGATCTTGTACACCTCAATAAGGTCACTCCTTAGCCTCTGAAGCTTCAAACAAAAGAAGTCCCAGCCTATCCAACCTCTTCCCTCAACACAAGCCTGCAAGCTGAGGCTCCATAAGGTTCTGGTCAGGCCACATTTGGAGCACTGTGAGAAAAATATTGCCCCCATATCTGAGGAAGGATGTGCTGGCTCTGGAGCGGGTCCAAAAGATGTTTACAAGAATGATTCCAGGAATGAGTGGGTTAACATATGATGAGCATTTGACGGCACTGGGCCTCAACTCGCTGGAGTTTAGAAGTTTGAGAGGGGACCTCATTGAAACTAACAGAATAAAGAAAGGCATAGATACAGTGGATGTGGAGAGGATGTTTCCACTGGTGGGAGAGCTCAGCAAACGTCACAGTCTCAGAATTAAAGGGCGCTCTTTTAGAAAGGAGGTGAGGAGGAACTTCTTTAGTCAGAGGGTAGTTAATCTGTGGAATTCATTGCCACAGAGGGCTGTGGATGCCAAGTCAGTGGATATTTTGGAGGCAAATTCTTGATTAGAGCGGGTGTCAAGGGTTATGGGGGGAAGTCAGGAAAACGGGATTAGGAGGCAGAGATCAGCCTTGATTGAATGGCAGAGTGAAGTCGATGGGCCGAATGGCCTAATTTTTTATCCTATAACCTGTGAACTCGTGAAGCTCAGGTAACATCTTGGTAAATCTCCGCTGCACCTATTCCAGCAGAGATAGTACACTTTAGTGCTGGCGTAGTTAGTTATACTGATTACTAATGCCATTGACTCTCAAACTGACTGTGTGAGTAAAAGGGAATTTAACCAATGGTCCCAATTGCAATTGTGATCAGACTTGTGCACTGCATTCCCACCTGCTTGTGGCCTGGCTCTGTTACATCCAGTGTCAGACACCATGCCTACTTTTAGTTTAGAGATACAGTGCGGTAACAGGCACGTCAGCCCAGTGAATCCGTGCCGACCAGCGATCCCCGCACACTAACACCATCCTACACACTAGGGACAATTTGCAACTTACAGAAACCAAGTGACCGACAAACCTGCACATCTTTGGAGTGTGGGAGGAAACCGGAGCGCCCGGAGAAAACCCACGCAGGTCACGGGGAGAACGTACAAACTCCGCACGGACAGCACCCGTAGTCAGGATCGAACCTGGGTCTCTGGTGATGTAAGGCTGCAACTCAACCGTTGAGCCACCGTGCTGTCTTTATGCATGGAGTCTGCACTTGAATGAACATGTGAGATGAGAGCTGGAGGGCAGCCAAGCATCTACGCTGGTCACTATGTTCTAGAATTGGTGAGCTTGGGGCCACCAGGCATCAGAGCGCAGTGGTGCAGCGGGTGGAGCTGCTGCCTCACAGCAACAGAGGACCACGTTCGACCCTGACCTCGGGTGTTGTCTGGTGCGATTTCCTTCCACATCGCAAAGGTGGCCCTCTGTAAATTGCCCCTCGTGTGTAGGGAGTGGATGAGGAAGTGGGATAACATAGAACTAGTCTGAATGGGCGATTGATGGTCGGCATGGACTCGGTGGGCCGAAGGGCCTGTTTCCACACTGTATCCGTGCAATCAATCAAACATCTAGGGTGAGGAAGGAAAGATATAAGATTACTTAGCGTAACATGTCCAAAAAGTTCATAAACTGATGCTTCTGTTCTTAATTACATAGGGTTTGTAGGTTAATTGGAGCTCTGTGAATTGCCCCCATTGTGTAGGGAGTGGATGAGATAGTGGGATAACATAGAATTAGTGTGAATGGTTGGCATGGGCTCGAAGGGCTGAAGGGCCTGTTTCCATGCTGTATCTCGGAACGCAACTAAAAACGAAAAGATCTGTCCACCTTAAGCAGCGACAGCATCTCCTGACTCGTGCGAGCACAGGTTTAAGCTTCACAGTGTAATTTTTATTCTTTATCTATGATCTAGGATGATATGAAATGCAGTATGGAGAGAATTCAGCATTGGGGATGAGTTTACACTTTAGACTTGAGAGATACAACCTCGTGAACAGGCCCTTCAGCCCACCAAGACCATGCCAACCAGCGATCACCCGTACACTAGCACTATCCTACACACCAGGGACAATTTACAGAAGCCAATATAACCTACAAGCATGCACGACTTTGGAGTGCGGGAGGAAACCGGAGATACGGAGGAAACCCACGCGGTCACGGGGAGAACGTACCAACTCCATACAGACAGCATCCCGTGGTCAGGATCGAACCCGGGTCTCTGGCGCCGTGAGGCAGCGACTCTACCGCTGCGCCACCGTGTGGTAGGTAATAGGTGGATGCAGGCGAGGGATGGAGGGGGGGGGGGGGGGGGGGGGGTTTGCATCCTAGGGTGTTCCTCGTAAACAAGCTTCCAATCACCATTTCCAATCTATGTCCCCCGAGTTGTTAAACCAATACCTTACTTGGAGCAGCTACTGGGGTTTGCTCTGGCCAGTATTCATCGCTCATCTGAAGAAGGGTCCCTGTCCATTCCCTCCCCAGATGCTGCCTGGCCCGTTGAGTTACTTACTCCGGCAGTTTGAACTACTTTGGATTATCCACTCATTATTTGATTGCTCACTGTGGGGTAACATGGATTGTACAGATGTCCTTACAGTAGAGGACCATTTTCTGGAACGTCAAGGGGAGACTTCATCGAAGTATGTAAATTGATGAGGGGCATAGACAGGGTAGACATTCAGAACTTTTCCCCCAGACTTGAAATGCCCAACACTAGAGGGCATAGATATAAGGTGAGAGGGGGTAAAGTATAATGGAGAAGTTTTTTACTCAGAGAATGTTGGGGGCGGGGACCACATTGCCAAAGTAGGTGGTGGAGGCAGATACGATAGTGGTGTTTAAAGGGCCAGTCCCACTTAGGTCACTGCCTGCGACTAGGCTGTCGACTCGGGGTCGTGAGTAGTCCCCTCAGTCGCCCAAGGAGTTGTAGCGTTTTTATGGTCTCCGCTGGATTTTGAAATGTTCAAAACATTTTGGCCACAGTCAGCGGCCGTGGGCTTGTCGTCGCTTGTCTTCTCCGGGTGTCGGTGATGGCGTAGGTTGTCGCCAAGTGACATTGGTTATCGCTGGTGCTGACTTCAGTGAATTCCATTGTCATAGTCACCGGCACTCACCTAAAACATCGCCTAAGTGAGGCAGGCCCATTATTCCAGTCGCCGTTTTTACGACGATCAGCTACGACTCTGACAGTCGCCGGTAGTCGCCTAATAAATCTCCTCGTGGGACAGGCCCTTAAGAAGCTCTTAGATTGGCACAAGGAAGTGCAGGGAAAAGAGGGGTATGGATGACATGCAGGCAGAGGAGATCACTTTATCTCAGCATCATGTTCGGGACAAACATTGTGGGCTGAAGGGCCCGTTCCTGTGTTGTACTGTTCTACGCTCTGCGTAATGGTGTATTGGCTTCAGGTGCAGGTTACACTGGGATATCCAATGGTTGTGGAAGGTGCTGCAGTATAACAGGTCAACGTTTAACATGTGTTCCCTTTGTACCATGAATTATGCAGGAACAGTTTGTAGCTTTAAGTAAAGTCAAGGGTGGCACGGTGACGGAGCGGTAGAGTTGCTGCCTTACAGCGCCAGAGACCCCAGTTTCGATCCTGACTACGGGTGCAGTGTGTACGGACATTTTACACCCCCTCACCCAGTGACCAGAGTGGGTTTCCTCCCACACTCCAAAGACGTACAGGTTTGGAGGCCAATTACCTTGGTAAAATTGTAAATTGTCGATAGTGTTATTGTGCAGGGATCGCTGGTTGGCGCTGACTCTGTGGGCTGAAGGCCCTGTTTCTGCGCTGTATCTCTAAACTAAACTAAGCTAAACAAGCTCCTCTACAGCAGTCTGTGTTCCAGAAAATCACACAGACTGTGCAATTTGCAAACCTCTACCGAAAAAACTGATTTTTCAGAATAAAAATTCACTGAAATTTAAGTGAAAAAAATCTTTAAACATGAAATGTATTTCTTTTTCAAGTTCCTTCTCACATGTGCAGATGATATGGCTTTGCCTTATGGAAAATCACAATGTGGATTATTTCCCCACAAACTAACCCTCTCCTATTGCAGGGGCCACCTATATTTACGAAAGGATAGATTGTAGAAATAAGGACTATTTTTGTTCTGGTACAGTCATGTGCATTTTGGTAACGTATGGACCTCAGGTACACAATGAAACTTAGAGTAAATCTTCACAGTGTTTTGCGACTACTCAAAAGACAGCCAGTTTTCGGTCCCGACTGTGGGTGCTGCCTCTACGGAGTTTGCACGTTCTCCCTGTAACCGCGTGGGTTTTCTCAAGGTGCTCCGGTTTCCTCCCACGCTCCTAAGACGTACAATCTTTGTAGGTTAATTGGCTTTGATAAAAATTGGAAATTGTCCCTCATGTGTAGGATAGTGCTACTGTACGTGGATCACTGGTCAGCATGGACTTGGTGGGCCGAAGGGCCTGCTTCCATGCTGTATCTCTAAAGGAGAAGGCAGGAGAATGGGGTTGAATGGGGAAAGATAGATCAGCCATGATTGAATTATGGTTCGCACTTGATGGGCTGAATGGCCTAATTCTGCACCTCGATCTTATGAACCTAAGTCTAAAGTCTACCTCAGTAAGGTAAATAAATGTTTTGAACTATATCTAACTGACTTTTGCCAAGACAGTTCTTCAGACATCTTCACTCCCCTGAAATCCCACCTGAATCGCATGGAAATACATTGATAAAGAACCCTAGTGTAGGAAAGAACTGGAGATGCTGGTTTAAATCAAAGGTAGACACAAAATGCTGGAGTAACTCAGTGGGACGGGCAGCAACTCTGGAGAGAAGAAATGGGTGAAATTTATGGGTGACATCAGTCTGAGGAAGGGTCTCGACACAAAGCGTCACTCATTCCTTCTCTCCAGAGATGCTGCCTGACCCGCTGAGTTACTCCAGCATTTTGCGTCTACCTTCGATTTAAACCAGCATCTGCAGTTCTTTCCTACACACTCGATACGGAACCCTGGCGGGCCACATCACTCTGAGAGGCTTCATTGCTTAATATGATGCTCTTCCAAACTTGTGCCGACACAACATTGAAAGCATGCTGTCGAATGGCATCACAACTTGGTTTGGGAACAGTTGTGGATGTGGCCCAGTCCATCGCACAGACCAGACTCCCCACCATCGACTCCATCTATTCCTTATGCTGCCTCAGGATAGCAACCAACATAATTAAGGATCTTTCCCACACCAGTCACTCCATCTTCTCTCCTCTCGCATCAGGCAAAAGATACGGAAACTTGAAGGTGCGTATCATCGGGTTCAGGAACAGCGCACCCCCACCCCCCACCTCTGTTATCACACTTCTGAATGGTCCTTCGATAAGTTAGGATACTATCCCAAATCTACTACAAACCTCACAGTGGGCATTGGACTTAAGCTACCATGCTGAGAACTATATTCTACACTCAAGTAGTTTTCTCTTTGCTGTCTTTTGCACTCTACCAACTTCTGCAGAGGTGCCGTAAAAAGCATTTTATCGGGATGCATCACAGCATGGGTTGGGAACAGCTCCAAAACCGCACAAAATTGCAGAGAATTGTGGACGCAGTGAAACCAACCTCCCTTCCCTTGACTCCATCTACACATCATGCTTCCTCGGCAAGGTCAGCAGCATGATCACAAAAGAGTTGCACACTGGTCACTCCCTCTTCTTGAGAGAGTCAAGAGTGTCCCAGATAGAACAATGACATTCTTACATGCTGCAGCACAACAGAATATGGAAACATAGAATGATATGATAAACGAGAGAGAAAATAAAAGTTCAAAATGTATAAACACATACTCACAAATATATTTATATATATACACATGCTCAAAAAACATAGTGCAATAATTATAATAATAATAATAATTATAATAATAATAGTCTATTGTAGTTCAAGATTCAAGATTCAAGAGAGTTTATTGTCATGTGTCCCTGATAGGACAATTAAATTCTTGCTTTGCTTCAGCACAACAGAACATAGTAAACATGAAACATAGAAAACAGGATCAGGAGTAGTCCATCGGCCCTTACCATTCATATAAATATATACACACTCATGAATAAATAATCTGATCCATAAGTGCAAATCCCCTTAGCCATAAGGGCCTATTAATGTTCAGAGTCTTGTCCGAGCCAGATGAATAGCCTGATACCCTCTGCGGGGAAGTAGAGATTCCTGAACTCTGTGTGAATGCAGTTCTTCTTCAGGCTCCTGTCCCCCTTATCCTGAAGCTAGTGGGGAGATGTCCTGGTGTGATCAGGATCGGTGTGGGTCCTTGATGAGCCTGCTGGCAGCCTTTTTAGGCATGACTACAGAACAGACAGTGTGATAGATACCATTCGATGGAAGGGAGGTCAGAGCCGATGAGGCAGTGTTTACTACTTTACTACTAGTTCAGAGCTTATATGAGGTTGAAGTGTTTAATAGCCTGCTGGCTATTGGGAAGAATCTGTTCCTGAACCTGGACGTTACAGTTTTCAGGCTCCTGTACCTTCTTCCCAATGGCAGTGGTGAAATGAGTGTGAGGCCAGGATGGTGTGGGTCTCTGATGATGTGGGCTGCTTTTTGAGGCATCGATTCCGATAAATCCTTTCGATAGTGGGGAGGTCAGAGCCGCTGATGGACTGGGCAGTGGTCACAACTTTTTGCAGTAATTTCCGCTCCCGGACATTCAAGTTGCCGAACCCGGCCACGGTGCAACCAGTCAATATGCTCTCTACTGTGCACCTGTAGAAGTTCAAGAGAATCCTCTTAGACATACCGAATCACCATAATCTTCTCAGGAAGTAGAGGCGCTGATGTGCTTTCCTTATCATTGTATTAATGTGTTGGGTCCAGGAAAGGTCTTTGGACATCTCCCATCAGGCAGGAGGTACAGAAGTGTGAAAACGCACACCTCCAGATTTAGAGACAGTTGCTTCCCAGCTGTAATCAGGCAACTGAACCATCCTACCACAAACTAGAGAGCGGTCCTGAGCTCCAATCTACCTCTTTGGAGACCCTCGGGCTATCTTCAATCGGACTTTACTGGACTTAATCTGGCACTAAACGTTATTCTCTTTACCATGT
This sequence comes from Leucoraja erinaceus, assembly GCF_028641065.1. Lineage (NCBI taxonomy): Eukaryota > Metazoa > Chordata > Chondrichthyes > Rajiformes > Rajidae > Leucoraja > Leucoraja erinaceus. Next base: position 15,303,071 of record NC_073410.1, on the reverse strand, counting down.
ATCTGTACACTGTAGTTAGCTGGATTGTCATCATGTATAAATGATGCAGGCACGGGGGCACAACGGTAGAGTTGCTGCCTTACTGGGCCAGAGACCAGGGTTCGATCCTGACTACGGTGTCACATGTACAGGGTTTGTATGTTCTCCCCATGACTGTGTGGGTTTTCTCCAGAAGCTCCGGTTACCTCCCACACCCCAAAGACAGACAGGCTTGTAGGTTAATTGGCTTGGTATAATTGTAAATTGTCCCTAGTGTGTGTTGGATGGCGTTAGTGGATGGAGATTGCTGGTCAACACAGAGTAGGTGGGTCGAAGGGCCTGTTTCCATGCTGTATCTCCAAACTAAACGAAACTATATAGTCTTTCCGCTGAGTGGTCGGCACACAACAAAACCCTTTGCTGTACACATACTGGTGACAATAAACTAAACTGAAATGCTGCTTGAATGTATCATTGTGTGGAGTACCATCTTATTTGATTGTATATCATGCAATCAAAAGCCTTTCACTGTACCTCGGTACGTGTGACAATAATAAGTCTGAACCTAACCCTAATCATCATTCCACTTCTCAACAGAATACGTCACCCATTCCTTCTCTCCAGAGATGCTGCCTGTCCCGCTGAGTTACTCCAGCATTTTTGTGTCTTTCTTCGGTGTAAACCAGCATCTGCAGTTCCTTCCAACACCCTTCAGCTCAGCTCAGTTCAGTTCAGTTTAGTTCACAGGTTATAGGAGCAGAATTAGGCCATTCGGCCCATCGAGTCCACCCCGCCATTCAATCATGGCTGACCTCTGCCTCCTAATCCCATTCTCCTGCCTTCTCCCCATAACACTTGAGACCCCCGTTTTAATCGAGAGTTTGTCTATCTCTGCCTTAAAAATATCCACCGACTTGGCCTCCACAGCCCTCTGTGGCAATGAGTTCTACAGATTAATTACCCTTGGACTAAAGAAGTTCCTCTTCACCTCCTTTCCAAAAGAGCGCCCTTTAATTCTGATGTTACGACCTCTGGTTCTAGACTCTCCCACCAGTGGAAACATCCTCTTCACATCCACTGTATCTGTGCATTATTCTGTAAGTTTCAATGAGGTCACCCCTCAACCTTCTGCTTGGCTTGGCTTGGCTTGGCTCGGCTTGACTCGGCTTGGCGTGGCTCGGCTCGGCTCGGCTCGGTTCGGCTGGCTTGGCTCGGATCAGCTCGGCTCTGCTCAGCTCAAACCCACTGGGTACAAGATCCTTAATTTGTTTCCCGTCCTGAACCCTAAAGCTCAGTTGCAGCTGCATCCAATCTATGAAGTCGAACCATGACAAGATCTGACATTGATTTTTGTACTTTCCCAAATGAGACAGGGCAGCAGATCACAGAAGCTGTCCTCCCTTGACAACCCCCTCACCCCCTCTGTCCCGTCCCTTTGACTGTGATGCTCTTTAAATAATATCCATCAAAAACTTTCACTCTCTCCAAAACACTCCTGCTACGGAGTGCGTTTCTAGACAATATTTAAGCCTTATTAACCCAATTACTTTTGCAGGCAGTGATTAGGTCTGTGAAGCTCCTGATGGAGAGGTTTCAATTTTCACAAAAACTCACCCATTAATCTCTGGGATTCAAATGTCCCCGTTTTAATACACTGCTGGGCCAGCTGACTCTAATGTATTGCTGGATCCTAAACCTCAAACTCTCGTTAGGAAGAAATTAAAAGGCACTCAATTTCCCCTAATATTCCTCTGTAGGTTTTCGTCCACCTGTGACTAAGGCATTGATAATTATGGCATTTTAGTGGCTCTGCTGTTAAGCTTTCTCAATTAATTTGGGACCAATATTTTTGTCTGAAGCTGTCTAGATCTCTGGAGTGTGTGTGGTGGTGTGTGTGTGTGTGTGTGTGTGTGTGTGTGTGTGTGTGTGTGTGTGTGTGTGTGTGTGTGTGTGTGTGTGTGTGTGTAGGTGTGTGTGTGTGTGTGTGTGTGTGTGTGTGTGTGTGTGTGTGTGTGTGTGTGTGTGTGTGTGTGTGTGTGTGTGTGTGTGTGTGTGTGGTGTGTGTGTGTGTGTGTGTGTGTGTGTGTGTCTGTATGCATTTGTGTGTGTGTGTGTGTGTGTGTGTGTGTGTGTATATGCGTTTGTGTGTGTCTATTCATGTGCATTTTGTGAGTGTGTATTTGTATATAAACATGTGTACATGTATGTGTGTCCACGTATAATCACCTTGAGCATGTTTGCATGCATACGTGTGCGCCTGTGTGCTTTTCATTTAGTTTAGTTTAGAGATACAGCGCGGAAACAGGCCCTTCAGCCCATCGAGTCCACGCCGACCTGCGATCCCCCCGGTACACTAACACTACCCTACACACACTAGGGGATAATTTTACACTCACACCAAGTCAAGCACCCTACCAACCTGTACGTCTTTGGAGCGTGTAAGCGCTGTGTGGCGGCAACTCTACCACTACGCCACCATTTGCGCCCGTGTGTGGGAAGCGTGCTCGTAGCTGTAACACAGTTTGGAGTTTCCAACCTTGTGGCTTCATCTATTCCTCTAGTAATGTTCTTCACTGAACTTATAATCTCCTCGTGTTTTCCTTTCTGCTCCTCTTCCCTGTTGTGCAAATGTGGGATTTTGTTTTTTTTTCCCCTGATCTTTATGTTTTAATGTCCATCCTCTCTGGACT